>NC_037669.1:185371220-185493066 GCF_003255815.1 Theropithecus gelada
GTATGAGCCACCGGCTTCCCAACAGGCAAGGAGTAACACTGGGAGATGATCTCAAAAAAAAAAAAAAAAAAAAAAAAAAAAAAAAAAAAAGAAATTCCTGAGACTGGGTAATCTGTAAAGAAAAGAGGTTCAATTGGCTCACAGTTCTGCATGCTATGCAGGAAGCATAGTATCTTCCACTTCTGAGGAGGCCTCAGGAAACTTACAGTCCTGGTAGGAAGGTGAAGGGAAAGCAGGTGTCTTACATGGTGGGGGCAGGAGGGCGAGAGACAGCGGGGAGGTGCTACACACTTTTAAACAACCAGATCTCATGAAAACTCTACCATTAGAACAGCACCAAAGGGATGATACTAACCATTCATGGAGGATCCATCCCCATAATGCAATCACCTCCCACCAGGCCCCAATTCCAAAACTGGGGATGACAATTGAACATGAGATTTGCATGGGGACACAGATCCAAACCATATCAACTAGTATATAGAAAATGTGGGATTTGTTGTTATAATTATTATTAATATTTACAGAATCTTTATTATAGTACCTAGCATATAATAATTCGTCACCAAATGTTATGGAATATCATAAAAATTTCTAATACTGACACACAAACACCATAAATATGTTGATTAGTTTGTCTGAAACTGTAAGACATTATTTTCATTGAAGAACGATTTACCATTCTGACTGGGATGAGATGGTATCTCATGGTGGTCTTGATTTGCATTAGGTGCCCATTGACAGTGGATTGGATAAAGAAAATGTGATACCTATAGAGCATGGAATACTACGCAGCCATATAAAAAAGAATGAAATCATGTTCTCTGCAGCAATGTGGATGCAGCTGGAAGCCATTATGTAAGCAAATTAATGCATAAATAGAAAACCAAATACCACGTATTCTCATTTATAAGTAGAAGCTAAATATTGAGTACATATGGACACAAAGATGGGAACAATAGGCACTGTGGACTACTAAATGGGTAGGGAGGAAGAGGTGCGTGGGCTGAAAAACTACCTATTGGGTATTATTCTGATGACCTGGGTGATGGGATCATGTGTAAACCAAACCCTACCATCATAAAATATATCCATGTCACAAACTTGCACATATGTATACCTTCTGAATCCAAAATAAAATTGGAAAAAAAAGGACTTTTTACCTTATCTGAACTGTAAAATTTTCGCTTTTTTACCTTAATATTTTCATACATTCACATATTTTCACATTAATTTATATTTATATACATGTATATATCAATATAATATTTAATATATTACTATATATAGCATACATTTTTATGGAGGTTTTGGCATGATAACCATTTTGAGTGACATGTGGGAAATAGAAGGGAAGACAGAAATCTTACTAAATATGTCAAGGTAATATCTCTCATACATTAGGAAGGTTTATACTCCAGTTCATTCCTCCAGTGTGTCCACAGAAATCCCTGGATATATGTAGAAAGATTTCTAGGCTGGGCATGGTGGTTCATGCCTGTAATCCTAGCACTTTGGGAGGCTGAGGCAGGAGGATCACTTGAGGTCAAGAGTTCAAGACAAGCCTGGGCAATACAGCGTGACCCCATCTCTACAAAAAATAAGAAAATTAGCTGGGTGTGGTGGCATGTACCTGTAGTCCCAGCTACTTGGGAGGCTGAGGCAGGAGGATCGCTTGAGCACAGGAGTTTGAGGCTGCAGTAAGCCATGGTCGCTCCACTGCACTACAGCCTGGGTGACAGAGTGAGAGCCTTTCTCAAAACAAACACACAAAAAGAGATTTCTAACACCTTTCTTTCTGTTTACTACATATCACCCCAATCAATTATCAAACAAGAACTAATTGGGCACAGCCACATGACTTAGCTTCTCCAAGCCTCAGTTTCTTCTTCTGCAAAATGAGGATAGTTGTAAAGATTAAACTAAACAGTGTATGTGAAAAGTTCTTTGGAAACTGTAGATCAATGCAAATGCAAGGCATTGTGACCACTGTTAGAGAATGCACTAGGATATTTGTTGATTGTCATTAGTATTATGGAAATTTGCTGCTTTCTTTCCTACCAGAAGTGTTCTTCCCTTGTCCTGTTCTTATCAGTCTGACTAAGTCAACACTTCAAAGCTGACAAGTAAAGCTCCATTTCCTTGCACTTTGTCCTAAAGCAGATGTCCTAGAGCTGGGGCCCATAATTGTGAAGCGTGTGATGCATTCTCAGAGCTGGAGAGCACAGTGTTTCCAGAGAGTCTGAAGATTAGGCATTTCCTCTTATTTTTCATTTTTGTCAGCTTCTTCATGTTTTCCTTGCTAAGTAAGAAAAGGCCTCGGTTTCAGTCTGTCATCGTATGACCCTAAATGAGTCACTTCTATATTGGGTTGTCTCAGGTTCCTCAACTGCAAGTGTCTAGCCTTCCACTCACATGCAGCAGAGCAGCTACACATTTCCTTGTGTTACTCAGAGGGTGGCTTCACATAAGACTTTATAAAATAAGTTCCATTGTTAAGTTCCCTAAACCAGTTGGGCTAGATCCTTTCATGTAAAACCTAGATGATCTCTGATACTCTTGGTTTTTACATGTAGATTCTAGGATCCCTTCCTGGGAAAGTCATGTAACCAACTATATAACATAGGCGCATTAAACATTTTTAGGTAACAGAATTAGGAAATAATGGCTGTGTAAGTATCCATGTGAATTCTTGTCAAGAGTTCTCATATCATGTGCTTAGAATGATTTCAATCTGACTGAATCTTGCCAAGAAACTCGTAGCTCTGCTTTCCCTGCAAGTATTAAGATGTGTCAACCTCAAAGGGTTGGTTAAACTTTCTATTTCACTCGTATAAGTCTGGCATCAAATTCATTTAGCTTTGTGGTGCTTACCCATTACCCATTTGGCAGATTTTACTAGCCGTGTGACAAAGGCATAGTCCAGCTCCGAGCATGCAGAATTTGGAATAATAAATAGTGTCCTTTCTATTGGGGCTCACACCCAAGAAATGTCTTATCTTCCAGGGGAAAACCAAAATTAAAACACTGGTGGCCAGGCACAGTGGCTCATGCCTGTAATTCTAACACTCTGCTGTGGTGTTCTTTGTTTTTCTTTTTTTTAACTTTTATTTTAAGTTTAGAGGTACAAGTACAGGTTTATTACATAGGTAAACTTGTGTCATGGGGCTTTGTTGTACAGATTATTTCATCACCCAGGTGTTAAGCTTAGTACCCATGAGTTATTTTTCCTGATACTCTCCCTCTTCCCATTCTCCATCCTCCAAAAGTCCCCAATGTGTGTTGTTTCCCCGTATGTGTCCATGTGTTCTCATCATTTAGTTCCCACTTATAAGTGTAGTGGAAACTAGTATGTAGTATTTGGTTTTCTGCTCCTGTGTTAGTTTGCTAAAGATAATGGCCTCCAACTCCTTCCATGTCCCTGCAAAGGACAT
Source organism: Theropithecus gelada (assembly GCF_003255815.1). Taxonomy (NCBI): domain Eukaryota; kingdom Metazoa; phylum Chordata; class Mammalia; order Primates; family Cercopithecidae; genus Theropithecus; species Theropithecus gelada. The sequence continues at coordinate 185,374,655 of NC_037669.1, forward strand.
AATTTTGTTCTTTTTATGGCTGCACAATATTCCATGAAGTATATGTACCAGGTTTTCTTTATCCAGTTTATCATTGATGAGTATTTAGGTTGATTCCATGTCCTTGCTATTGGGAACAGTGCTGCAATGAATGAAAGTACATGCATGTGTACTTATAATAGGATAATTTATATTCCTTTGGGTATATATCCAGTAATGGGATTGCTGGGTCAAATGTTATTTCTGTCTTCAGGTCTTTGAGGAATCGCCATACTGTCTTCCACAATGGTTAAACTGATTTACACTCCCACCAACAGTGTATCAGTGTTCCTTTTTCTCCACAACCTTGCCGACATCTGTTTTTTGACTTTTTAATAATAGCCATTCTGACTGTTGTGAGATGGTATCTCACTGTGACTTTGATTTGCATTTCTCTGATGATCAGTGATATTGAGTTTTCTTTAAATGACTGTTGGCCACATGTATGTCTTCTTTTGAAATGTGTCTGTGTCCTTTGTCAACTTTCTTATGCAGTTGTTTAATCTTAACATTTTGAAAGGCTGAGATGGAAGGATCATTTGAGCACAGGAGTTTGAGACTAGCCTGGCCAACATAGTGAGACCTTATCTCTACAAAAAAAATTTAAAAATTAGCCAAATGTGGTGGTGCACACCTGCAGTCCAAGCTACTAGGGAGGCTGAGGCAGGAAGATCACTTGAGCCTGGGAAGCAGGCAGTGGCGGGACGTTGCAGGGGATTGAGGCTGCAGTGAACTGTGATTGTGCCTCTGTACTCCAGCCTGGGCAACAGAGCAAGACCTTGTCTCAGAACAAAACAAAAACAAAAACAAAAAATAAACAAGCAACACTGGCAAAGCCAGTACCCCATTGTAAATAATCATAGGGATCTTTCAGATTTTATTTTGCATGAAGATGCAGGGGTCTATGAGGCCTAATCTTTGCCTTCAATCTAAACTTCACCAGGAATCTTTCTAACAATCTCCCAGAACACAAGGCCTAGGGAGAGACTGCAATGCTATTTCTGTTCATGCAATATATAGCAGTAATGCTGAAGGAGGAAGGTCAGGATTTTAAAAGTTAGTACATCTGGGCTCCCTCTCCTTGGGCAGAGACAAGACTTTGCAAAAAGACTAGTAACTGTTGGTCTTTCACTTATGCCACAAAAGGGAAGTGACCACACTCAGAATTGTGGAATTTCAGCTTTGGAAATGACTTAAGAGTTGAAACTGTTCAACTTTTACTGATAGTTGAAATCCCCTCTAAAGCATCTCCTCCAAATAGGTGCTGAGCCATTGCTTGATTATCTCCAGTGACAGGAAACTTACATCCTGTTGAGCTCTACAATTGAACAGCTCTGTGTTTTTTTTTTGTTTTTTTTTTTTTTTTTGGCTGAGCTATAATTGACTTGTGATTTCCACCCACTAATTCTAGTTATATCCTCTGACACCACACAGCAGAAGTCAGTTCAACAAATCTGCCCACTTCCCCCATGACAACTCTTCTTTGATTTGAACAATGTGAACATTTCCTCTTAGAGAAGAAACTGAATCTTTCATTTACTCCCTACAGTATTATGCTCGACAGTTGAAACCATTACCTCCCATCATCCTATTCTTATCCTATGGGTTCGGAATTACTCAATGTTCATTAGCCAGCTAAGGCTCAGAAAGGTGGAATTCTGCAAGGCCACCCAGCTTAGAGGTGACAGGTCAGGAATTTAGGACCGGCCCTGGAAAGCCCAGGTACGTTCCATCATTTTCTGCTGCTTCCCAGAACAAAGGAGCCTGGAAAGCCTACTGTACTTAATACCTTTCAGGTGCTGTGAACTTTAACCAGGACTGAAACTGAGCCAGACAATCTTTACTTGTGTCCTCAGCCCTGTGTCCTCCGTCTTCTAAATTGTCACTTTCACCTTTACATACAAATTAAATATCAAGCCTCTATCCCTTCATACCACAAGAAATCCAATACTTCGAAGGATTTCAGGGAAAGATTACGTCGTCTTCTTGCCAACTGACATTTCACTCTCCAAGCTCCTTCTTCAGCTTCTCACCAGTCACTGTTGGCTCCCTTGTCAACTACTCTGGCAAATATCATCTTTCCACACCTCTTTATTAGGATCATGGAATCAGCACTCCACCTCTGACCTGTTCACTCTCTCTTGCTTCAGTGACACAAAGCCATTGTGTAGCAGTTTTTATTTAAGATTTGGTTGGCGGAAGGGACACAGAATAGGAAACACCTTAAAACTGCAAACCAGTCATAGTGATGTAGTCTGTGGCCATCTCATTTAAGAGATTCGCTTGCCTTTGGCCTCTTTCCCATAGTCTACTCTTTCTAAACAGAGTTCCTTTCCTAATCTTATCACCAAAACACTTATCCTTCAACCTTCAAGTGGAAGTAGGAGTCTCTTCATATGCACATATTCTAGAAATCTCTGCCTCAGGAAGAGAGCACTGTGTGTTATTATGCAAAGGAATGTATCTCTTCATTGATTTAGCTCACTCTTCCAGAATGATCCTGGACCCAGCCCTTGCATAATAACCAAAATGCTGATAAATGTGTTTTTCAAACAAAAGAGCAGCTTTCTCTCGAATAATTCTACCTATTTCTCCTGGCAGAGAAAATATTTGCAGCCAGCATAAAAAAGTAAATAAATAAAAAATAAAGTAAATGGATGAAAGGAAACTTATTCTTATTCAGAAGATTGTAAGATTATCCATCTTCGGAAGAGAAAACTCTTAATATTGCAATCAGAAGCCCTTTCTAAAACAGAGCTTTCTAAAACATGGGACTCTCAATGAGTTCAGTCAAAAATCAATACAGGTTGAGTATTTCTTATCTGAAATGCTTGGGACCAGAAGCATCTCAGATTTTGGACTTCTTGTGATTTTGAAATATTTCATATAGGCAATAAGATATCATGGGGGATAGGATCTAAGTCTAAACACAAAATTCAGTTATGTTTTATATACAACTTACACACATAGCCTGAAGGTAATTTATACATATATATATTTATCTATATATTTATTTATTTATTATTATATTATATATATTTATATATACACACCTATATATACACACTTATATATTATATATATATACACACACACACACACATATATTATATATAAAGTGTTGTACATTAAACAAAATTTTGACTGCATTTTGACTGAGACCTGTCACATGGGATCAGGTGTGGAATTTCTCACTTGTGGCATCATGTCAGCTCTCAAAAAGTTTTGGATTTTGGAGCATTTCACATTTTGGATTTTTGGATTAGGGATCTTCAACCTGGTCTAACCATAAAGCAGAAAACTAGGGAAGACATCTAGGAGTAAAGTAAGTAGTCTTGACCATTCACCTTGCCAGAGTCCTAAAATGTGAGTTTACCTCCAAAGTCTGAAGGTCTATGTAGTGTCAAAAAGGTGTTACCTTTTTCTCCCTTTCCATAACAGTCACAGCTGTCACTTCTATAACAAAAGACAGGTTAACAAGAGAAAAAACATAACAAATTTATTTAATCAAAGTTTTATGTGACATGGGAACCTTCAGAAATGAAAGCCCAAAGACCCAGGGAGAACTATTTTTATGCTTAGATTCAATGAAGAATAGAGAGCCATGTAGAAATGTGATTGGACAAAAGGGTATGATCTAATGGTAATAGACTCAGGGGAGAAACCCAGCACCTATTAAGATTCTTCTTGACCTGTGTGGTAGTCCTTTTCTCTGGTGTAGCACAGGGCACCTTATGCATGACAGTCTTTAAGGGAGAAGGGAGCAGCTCAGAGTGTGACGTTTTTAGGTTTTATGGGTGTGTTGGGGAAGAAGAGTTTTAGTTTCTGTAACCCACCCTGGATGAGAAGAATTCTGATTTCTATGTATCACTTTGGGTAGAGAAAAAAGGCAGCATACAAGAAGATGGGAGAAGGTCAGAAAGACCTTGCTTCCAATCTCCTTTAGTTCAAAATATTCAGCACACCATGAGGCCATACTTTGGGGTATTGTGTTCTGAGCCCCAACATCTAGAACTGAGCAGAAAACTTAGTTGCCAAACACTGCTTCAAGGCCTTTGCAGAGGGTTCCAGTTCTGAGCTATGCTGCTGCTCTCCCAGGCAGCAGTCTCTTCCTGGCAATATATTTAAGAGACAGTTAAAAAAATATCTCTTCTCCATTTACTGCTTTAGAAACAGAATCCACTGCCTAATTGAGAATCCTTTCTGTCTAATTACTCCATTCCCTTTTTTTTTTTTTTTTTTTAGCTGCAGAGTTGCTGTGGAATTATGTACTGTATAATTTCATCATTTAGCAATATGTAAATCAGGAGAAGAAAGGAAGATGGAGAGAGAAGCAAGAGAGGAGTGATCGGCTCTTTAAATTTCTGATGTGATCAGGCACATTCAGCGTGGTATGGCCATAGACATCCCTTTAAATTTCTATGTGAAGAGATGGATGATATTGTTGGGATATATGTTCCCCTGGAATCTCATGTTGAAATGTAATCTCCAGTAAGGCCTGGTGGGAGGTGTTTGGAACATGGGGGTGGAGGACTCACGAATGGCTTTGTGCCATCCCCTTGGTGATGAGTGAGTTCACACAAGATCTGGTTGTTCAAAAGTGTGTGGCACCACCCACCCTCTCTCTCTCGCTCCCGTTCCGCCATGTGAGACATCTGCTCCCCCTTCGCCTTCTGCAATGAGTAGAACTCCATGAGGCCTCCCCAGAAGCTGAGCAGATGCCGACGCCACGCTTCCTGTACAACCTGCAGAACCATGGGCTAATGAAACCTCTTTTCCTTATAAATTACCCCGCCTCAGGCATTTCTTTACAGCAATACAAGAACGATTTAGTACAATGGGCAACGAGGCATGTTTAGACAAGGGAAGAGCCCAGGTCACCTAGCAAAGCTGGGTTTGAATTCCAGTTCCTCCACTTAAAAAACTACTTTTGCCTTGTTTGTTGCCAGTGTCTGTCACACATGAAATCACTTTTAATTCTCCTGGCTGTTCTACTATATTCTACAGATGAGAAAATGATGGACATGAGCCTATCTTTTAAAGAGTTAGGGAAAGCCAAATCTTGTACCTTATATCCTCTGGAAGCTATCTCTACCTAGGGCTCTAAAGTAGGTCCACCCCTGGGAGCACCTCTCAGGTTTGCCTATGGGTGCTCTTCAGACTCTGCCTGTGTGTGTAGGGTGACAAGGACCTGGCCTGTCTCCCAGCCCACTTACTCAGGTAGAAGCATCTCATGGTGAAGGCAGACACCCTCGGGCTGTCACATTCATTCCTCAAAGGATGGTAGCTCCAATTTCCCAGGCTACTGAGAGCATGTTTGCTTCGAATTTGCTCTGAGGGACCTAGGATTGTATCATTCTTCTCTCTTTGGGAGAAAGGGCCCTTCTTATTTCTTTTACCTGACAAATTTAGGATTTCCCTATTAGGTTCAGGGCTGGTAATGCAAACCTGGCTTCACTGTTTCTAAGGCAAAAAGTCAAGGTTTGATTTTTTTCCTGTTTCTTCATGAGACACTAAGGTATGACATGAATGCAGGAGAACCTGGAAATTACTTCCTCTTCCGAGCCTTAGATTTTCTGCCTCTGTAAAAAGAGTAGGTAAGATCTAGGTACTCTTCTACTTTCTAACATAACATTCTATCCTTCTATGACCAGAGGCCTCAGAGCCCAGTGTTTTGACACAGTTGAAATAGTCTCGTATTGGCAGGGAGAAGAATTAAATGACCCAGTGAACCTACCTGCTTATGCCAGCATGGAAGACTTAACAAGTGCACACCAGAGAATTTTCTTTACAAACACTGTTTCTCATACAGGATACAGATTTGCCCTACTCATGGCTAAGACACAGTGAAGTCTAGCGGAAAAGTATAGGGCTTGGGATTATAAGACCTGGAGCAGAATATTGCCTTGGCCAGGTCCAAGCTGTCTGACCCTTGCAGTACACCTTACCCCTCTATGCTTAAGTTTCCTTACCTGTAAAATGAGGATAATAATACCATTCCCCAAAGGTGGTTGTAGAATCAAGTTAGAAAATTCACTGTAAATTACAGTCTTCAACAAAAACAAGAGATGTTATTGATACTAATATTAAAAAGGCTTGAGAAACCATTAGGCTAGCTACATACTGAAGAGCCATCATGGTAGTGATGGGGCCTTAAATTTACATTTCATTTTAGACTTTCCAAGGGCAACAGAAGTATACAGAATAAAATGTTCTGTAGTTAGGAAATACATAACTTTCTTAGATATAATCTTTCTTACTCCTTAGCTTCAACAAATATTGATTGCCTAGAAGATGACAAACATCAATTACAGGGCTACTGATATGAACCAGACAGGCAGAGTTTCTACCCATAAACTCTTTGTATTCCAGGAGTGGAAGCAGAAAGTAAGTTTGTTTATACATAAACAAACACACAAATAATTGTATGTACTCTATTGGTGTTATAACAAATCGAGAATAGGGTGATATGGGGTTGCTTTTATACCTAGGGTGGTCAGTGAAGGCCTCTCTGAGCAGGTGACATTTGAGCTGAAATTTGAATGATGAGAAAAAGGTGCCATGAATGGAACAAATAGAGCTAATCAGAAATTAACCTAGGCCTAGCATCCAGGACTCAAGACTTCCTCTTGTGTTTCCACTGATTTTTTAATTTTAATCTAATTTTATTATTATTATCATCATCTTTTGAGACAGTCTCACTCTGTCACACAGGCTGGAGTGCGGTGGCGTGATCTCAGCTCACTGCAATCTCTACCGGGTTCAAGTGATTCTCGTGCCTGAGCCTCCCAAGTAGCTGGGACTACAGGCACACGCCACTATGCCCGGCTACTTTTTTGTAATTTTAGTGGAGACGGGGTTTCACCATGTTGGCCAGGATGGTCTTGATCTCCCGACCTCAGGTGATCTGCCCACGTTGGCCTCCCAAATTGCTGGGATTACAGGTGTGAGCCACTGCACCTGGCCCTCCAGTGATTTATTATGTTGGCTTTTCATCTGGATCCTGAGTCCACATATCTGTCCAGTTAACCAGGATTTGCCTGCTTTGGGCCCTGATGCTCTTCTCGCCAGGGTTTAGAGTACGTTCTCCTCTCCCACCCTAGGGCCAAGGCTCACCTGTCCTTAAGCTCTCATGGCATGTTTGTTCAACATAACTCTATCCCAGGCCTTACTAGTGTAAGTCTCTGCTGTATGTCATAAGTTATCTGTACAACTGAGTTCAACAATGATTGAGTTTTGGTCATTTGAAAGGTAGCCAAGGTAGATACTTTGGGAATTAAGAGCTAACCCCTGCCCATATGAAGGTCACACAAAGTCTATTTTTGAAAGGGTGGAAGATGCTGGGTGTGGTGCCTCACACTTGTGATCCCTGTGCTTTGGGAGACGAAAGTGGGAGGATCCTTTGAGGTCAGGTGTTTGAGACTAGCCTGGGTGAGACTCTGTCGTTACAAAAAAATTTTTAAAACTTAGCTGGGTGTAGTGGTGCACCCTTATAGTCTCAGCTACTTGGGAAACTGACATGGGAGGATTGCTTCTGCCCAGGAGTTTGAGGGTTCAGTGAGCTATGATCTATGATCACATCGCTGCACTTTAACCTGGGTGACAGAGAAAGATCCTGTCTCTTAAAAAATAAATAAAGGGTAGAAGAGGGAGAATGGAAATAGTACGTGCACAAATGAATGTTTTTATCCATTCATCCTGAATTGATGGAACATTGATGGTATATAAGGCATTATATAAGGTGCTACTGGACTCACAGAAATAAATCAGGCAGAATCTGTGCTCTCAAGAAATTCCTAGTCTGGTGAGAAGGGGAGCCTTAAATATATAGATAATGATAATAGAAAGTAATAGATACTACAGGCAGAGAATTATAAAATAAATACAAGCAGTAGTAGGTAGACAGCATTATTTCCTTGGAGGGGAACCATGGAAGGCTTTTTAGAGGAGTGGCATTTGAGCTGAGCCTTGATAGTGAGGAGGAAAGAGCAATCTAAGTGGAAGGAAAGGCAAGCAGGTCATGAAGGCAGGAAAGCAGGAGGGTTTGGTTGAACATATGCATAGGGAGGGGAGTGACCCGGCTCCTGTGGACCTTTGTTTTCTTACCTGCTTTTCTCTGCCTGTGCTCCCAGGTCTGGTCCCCACACAGAGTGTCTTTGATTACAGGTACACAGGGCTGTTACTCTTGTTTCTTTGAAGACATAGCTCCCTCATCTTACATATGGAAATGTCATGTCTGAAAATCACTAGGCTGTGGGTAGTAATGGGGCCTCTTGCAGTACTTCTTTCAGTCTTAAGAATTAGAATTTCTGCCATGTGATGACCGTTCTCAGCATGTCATTTAAGAAACTTAAGTGAGCTGTGCCCTCACACCAAACAAATGGGTGGCAGCCAGATGAAAGGGGTCCTGATCTCTCAATTAAGGTCCATCTGAAGATTGGTCCCCATGGTTCTGAAATTCCATCTACCTGGTGGCATCTCCACCTGCTTGTGCCACAGGCACATTCGACTCAACAGATGTCCTAAACTGAACTTACCCCTTATCTTCCCCAAACCTGCTTCTTTTCTCATACACATTTTGACGAATTGTTCATGTAATTAGCAACTAACGCAAGGGTATCAATTCAAGTTACTGCATTCCTATCTTTGGCTCTTCCAGGTCTCTCACATTCTACAAAAAATTAGTAGCATGGGTTCTCCCAGGATGAGCAATTACTACAGGGTCCAGGAATCCAGGGGACCTGATGGGCAGCTGGACACTGAGAAAGGTGGGTCTTGGCCCTGCCACTTAAGGACTTTGTGACAATTCATTACTCCTTTTGCTACCTCTTCAGAAAAATGGGCCTACAAGACCTTTTTCACAGTGAATGTGGAACTATATATGTGAATATGCATTAGTAATTAGAAAATACCATACCAAATCAGGTCATATGAAAAGAGTCTACTGGAAGATTTTATTGCTTGCAACAAGAATGGTACGTACCTGCTACTTATTCATTATGGAACTCTAAGCAAGCTCCTCCTCCTCTCTTGTCTCTGCCAGTGGCGGAGCTGGGCAGTGGGTAGCAGTGGGGGTTATATGAAGATCAAATAAGATAATGTGGAATATGTATGGGAGTTACGAGAGCTTTCTTCTAGTCACAATTTCCCACTTATGCGTTATGTCATGAACGCCCAAGTGCTCCCTTTCTAAGCCTCAGTTTTAGCATCTGAAAAAGGCTCTGCTACTATGACTGCTACTAATAAATAAACAAAAGCCAGCGAGAAAATCATTAGACCATTTCTAAGGTCCCTTCTGGTAGATAATAGAACAAGTTAAATTTAAAATTTGTAAGAAATTGATCTACTCAAAACAAGATGCCATTCTCAAGTCAAGTCAGAGTCATTCAGTAGTTAATGGACAGTGTGAGCGAATCTGGGTAGGAGATAAACTGTTAGAAGTGCTTTTGCAGCTTCACATCTTATCTACCTACAAAGGACAGAGGACAAGATCGAGAGACCTGGTCATGAGCTCTGTGTCTAACCCTGGGCAAGACTGGGTCTTATTCTTCTCTTCATCAAACCAAAGGGCATGGACTTCATGTTCTCTGAGGCAGTTTTCCATTTACAAGCCTATGAATCTAACTTCTTTGAGTCTAACTTCTAACAAGTCTTGGGCACAGGGAATCAGGCTGGCCTCCTGCGTGTGCTGAGACGCGCCTGGTTAGAGCAGATGGAGTGTGTCTATCATGGCGGCGGCGTAACCAGTCTGGTCACTTCAGATGTCTCTCCAATTAACACTCATGGCGGCAGCCAACTGTTCAAGAGCAGAACGGGCTGGTGGAGAAGATGGCGGGGATGCCTGGGCCTGCTGCCACGCCTATTATCTAAGACTCACCCGAGCAGCGGAGGAGTGGAAGGGGCCAGTCCAGCTTCACAGTGTGTGGGAGGTGGGAGGAGTGGGTGAAAATGGGAGGTGAGATGTGTGCAGGGAAATGTCTCTAACTGTAGAGTCCTAGAAAGTTAGAAATGGAAAATGCTCATTCAGGAATGGCCTTTACTATTTACTTTGATTTCACTTCCCTTCTCTTCGTTCCCATTGTGCCTGACATGGTTCAGGACACCATCACCTTTTCTTTCTTACTCCTGGAGCCATCTCTCTGCCTTCCATTTTTTCCCCCCCCTCTCTAAACCATGCCCTGCAAGACTGCCAGACTGAGATTTCTAAAACACAAATGTGAGTATGTTATTCCTTTGCATTGCAATGTGTTCCCATTGCCTTCTGGGAAAAAAAAAAAAATCAAAATCCCGTAGCCTGACATACGCAGACCCCTGGAGACCCGATTTACTTAATCTCTTCCTTTTCCCTTCCCATCCCACAATGTCTAGCCATTGGAGAATTACTTGAAATTCCTCCAATCCACCAAACTCTCTCCATATTCTTCCTTCTGCCTTCCTTCCCTTATTTGTCTGGCAAAGAGGTGCTCAGCTTTTAAAACTCGGAGATGTCGCCTCTTCTGGGAACCACTCCAGGACCACCCTCTCTGTGTTCCCATAATAGCTGAGTAATCGCTACCGGAGCATTTACCACACTACGCTCTGAGCTTTTGAGGGATGAGAATGTGTCTAATTTATTTCTTTAGGTATTTGCATCAGAGGCAAAATTGACTTGAAATCGGATACCCTACTGATCCCTAGAGTTAATTTGTCCCATGCGGCTTTCCTGCCATTCCTTGATCAGTGACTTTGATCGCCAAGTCACCAGCAAAGGAAGCACATGGTAAACGGAACTTGACTGGTCAGTGAAGGAACCTCCTCATTTTACAGAAGAAAAAACAGACCTGGAAAGAATAATTGACTTATCTGGGCCCACATGGAGGGAGAGTCCAAGGAATTCATCTCTTGACTCCTAGTCTGGTGCTCATTCAACTGTCTTACATTCTTAAGGGGTTTCAACAAATCCTCCTGTTGTATAAGAAAGTAGTATTGCCCTCACTGGAAGGTGTGTGTGTGTGTGTGTGTGTGTGTGTGTGTGTGTGTGTCTATGAGCATGTGTGCGCCCAAGGAAGATCCTCGGTTCAGTCTGAATTTGCCACATCTCCAGGCTTTTTTGGAATTCCTGGCTTGTGGACTGGGTATTGAGAGAATGGCAGCACAGTCAGGGTGGGCAAAGGTAGAGCAAAACCATTTAAAACATGCTGGGAAGCTCAGAGGCTTGGCAAGGCTGGGAGGTGTTTAGAGTGAAAACATACAGCAATTATGAACCATATATACTGTTTCAGGTATGGATGTTATCTCTCGGTCTCACTTGCCAGGCTATGGCAAAAGGCCCCACAAAGCTTTCATCTCCCAGGCATGTAGAAAAGCCCTGCCCATGTTGTTCTTGGGAGGGAAGGTTTGGCTAGGAGCAATTTTTCCTGAAAAATCAAAACAGCTCCTCCCCAGAGTGGGCCCGGCTTCCAGGGGTAGCCTGGGAGCCAGGCATGTTTCCCCGAGCCTGGGTGTGAGTGTGGAGGCTTCTGGAGTCAAGAGGGGCATCTGAAGGTCAAACTTCAGGGAATCCAAACCTCTGAGCCTGATTTACAGCTTGGGGCCTTAGGTCTCCTCCCACTCAGCCCAGAAGAACCCCCCAATTTTCCTTCTCTGCGAGCCAGCACTCCTCAGAGCTGGGAAATGAGATCTAAGGCAGTGGCTTTTTCTGGGCTTATGTATGGATTTTCCCTGAGAGGATGGCAGAAGTGGTTCTTGAAAATGTGGGCAAGAGAGCATCACAGTGACTCAAAAAACAACAAGGCTGGAACGGGGCTTGGAGATCATTTAGCTAACACTCTTATTCCTCTCTTCTTCTTTCTTTCTTTTCTTTTCTAATCTTTTCTCCCCTCCGTCCCCCTCCCCCACTTCCTTGGTCTTTCATTCCTTTTCTTGTTGTGACTTTCAAATAAAATCTTATATAGAAATCCAACATATTAAACTTAAAAATAAAACTGCTCCAGGCAATTTTTGTGGGTAAAGGGGTTCTTCTGGTCTCCCTTTCTGAACTTGTCTCTTATAGGAACCCCGCAGAGTCCTGTGAAACCCCTCTTCATATCCCCGGACTTCATGGACAGCAGTTTAGATACCTCTGGGGGGTCCAATATCCTTATTTTGCACGTGGGGTAACTGAGGCCCAGGGAGGTGATGGGACTTATTAGAAGTCAAACAGGGAAATGAGGGAGGAGTTGGGGCTCTGCAGGGACTTTCTTGGCCTTCTAGGCTCCCTTCTGGTAACCTGTGTTAGATCCCATGTCAACCTTGTGAAGGCACAGTCTTGCCCTAGGTTCTGTAGCCAGTAAATGCTGTTTTTATTAAGGAAAACATCAGTGGGGATTTAGGAAGCCCTGGGTCAGTAGCTCCAGGAAATGAGCACCAAGCCAGCCTGGCCACTTGCCCCCTTGGCCCTGGTGCTGTGGCTCCTCTCCCTGTACTTGGAACCTGGGCCCAATTCCATTCCTCCTTTTCCTGAGCCCTGCCTTTATAAAATCTCTTGGAAGGGGCCCTACGTTGTTGCTAATGTATACTTGACTTTCTTCTCCTGTTCCCCATCCTACCAGGGCTGGCCTGCCCTGAGCCTGGCCCAGGTATGAGAATGTGTACCTGCTCCTAGGCCCCCGACCCCAAATTACTGCTTGAATCTATATTCACCTGCCTCCAACCATGCTGACCATGTTCAGCTGGTCACCCAGGACGCTACCTTTCCTCACACAGACCCTCTCCTGGCTGCCTTCTCCCTTTGCCTGGACTTATGTTCTCCTGACAAGGTGCCTGTGTCCACAAACTTGGCCTTCCTGTAGCCTTTTGGGGAGGCTATGTGGAGGTGGAAAGGATTGACTGACTTAAAAATGTTTGGGATCAGGCCACGTGTGGTGGCTCACACCTGTGATCTCAGCACTTAGGGAGGCCGAGGCAGGTGGATTGTTTGAGCATAGGAGTTTGAGACCAGCCTGGGCAACATAGGGAGACTCTGTGTCTACAAAAACAAACAAAAAAGAGTTTTAAATTAGCTGGGCGTGGTTGTGCATGCCTGTGGTCTCAGCTACTTAGGAGGCTGAGGTGGGAGGCTGCAGTGAGCTATGACTGCACCACTGCACTCCAGCCTGGGGACAGAGTGAGACCCCTGTCTCAAAAAATAAAAATAAAAAGTTTTAGGTCCCCCCACCCCCACCCCCACTGCCATCTGGCTAGTGTAGCCACTCTAAATCACACTCCCAAACCTACTCCTGTCACCTGCCAGAATCCTGTCAAAATTTTACAGGATTCTGCTCAGCGATGCCCTCTTCTGCCTGACCCAGGAGAGCTCTGAGCAAGAGACTCAGGGACTTCTTTGCAGAGACTGCAGCCATCCAACCAAGCCCGATCATGTCACAGGGATTTCCAATCTTTTCCCTCTCCCTGGATACTACAAGACCCACAAATTCACAAATTCTGTGTGAACCAACTCCAGTCCAAGTTTGTGCCCAGAACCTTCCAAGGAACATGTAATTCTGAGGCCTGAAATTCTGTGGCTGTTCCCTTTTCTGCCCGAATCATGCAGCCTTCACCCTGCGGAGAGGGCAGATCCAACCTGTTTCCAGTCCCAGAAAGCCCTTCCATGGTCTGCACATATAGGCCCAACAAGTGCTGAATTAGACCCCCCCAGCCCACTGCCAGAGGCCAGGGAAGCTGACCTGTTTCCTCCCTGGAAGAGGGTAGAACAAAAGGAGCCTGCATGGTGGCTTCTGTCTGTCCTCCTCCTCCACGACCCCGAGCTACCCCTCACACTCACAGCCCTCTTGGAGCTCCCCACCCCCCTCCATCCACAGTGCCTCCCCCAAAAGATGGGCTCAGGCCTGGGTGCTGTCCTGCAGCCCTGGACCAGAATCAGCCTGATCTATGGGCCTAAGGTTTCTGCAGCCAAAAATCTCTAGACCCCAGTCCAGGAAGCCCCAGACCACAGTCAGAGGCCATGGAAGGCTGAGCTATGAGGACCACCAAAACCCACAGTGGGATCTTGAGGGCACCGGGGCTTCCCTGAAAGAGCTGTGAGTGGTGGCGCGTCCTGGGATGAGTAGGGGCAGAGCTGCTGGTGAGGCGGGGGGCCTATCTACCCCCACCCCTGGAAAAGGAGGAGTGGGCTCCCTATGGGATTCTAGTCCTGGCTCCAGATGTAGATATTCAGCAACATTTCTGGCTTAAGGGTACCCTAGAGTCCATATCCCCCAATGTTGAACTGGAACTTACATCATCAAGGGCTGAGGCAGATAGAATAAAATCTGACACACAGATCGCAGGGGCCCTAAGAGCCTTAGAGTTCGTAACAGCTGCTTTCTCTCCAGGAAGACAGCCGCTTGTCTAGAGTCTCACCCTGACTGCAGCCTATTACAGGCGCTCCCAAAAGCCACTGGGACCCACGCTGCCCGCAGATGAGGCTGTGGCTGGCTGCGAAGCTTCTCGTGCTGTGCACACAGAGCCTGAGTGAGACTGAGGTGGGAGTGTCGCCCAAGAGAGCGTCCTTTGCCATGGGAAGATCCTGGAGATTTGTCCTGGCTGTAACCGTTTCCCGTAAGAGCCCTTGCAGTGCAGAAGCCAGGAAGAGAACTGAGAAGGTCAAGCTTGTCAATCTCACCCTCCAGGCTGGCAGCACTATTGTTACCAGGTTAGAGATGTTTCTCCTGGAAGTCCCTAGAACCTTCCTGGAGAGTAAGTACATGGCAGGTAGGGAAGACATCCACCCACCTCTGTCCCAGCCTAGCTTGGAGTTCTGTTTCTGACACCCACAGACTGATTTTCTGACCCCACATCCAGTGACCACAAGGCCCAAGAGCTCAGGCAGAGGAGATCTGGGCCTTGACATTGTGTACACTTGAGCAACCCACTTCATCCCTCTTAACCTCAAGCCTCATCTCAAAATGGGGTGATAACAGCACCTGCCTCACAGGGTGGTTGGTCTTTAGCTAAACGCCAGGAAACTTTCTCAGAAACAGTAGACCTCAGTGCCGATTTTCTGAATCTAATTCTGAAGGTTAAGCCTGGGGAGCGAGCACAGGCTTCACAGAGTCAGCACAACTGTCTTCCGGGTTCTGCAGGGAAGGCCTGGAGAGTCCCCCCCAGGTTACTTTTAAAGATTACGCCTATACGGTGCATTGTATTCCAGAGAAATGTGCTGGGTTTTAACAACTGGGACACGAGGCTGGAGGCCAGAATTTTTCCCCTAGGTTTGCCCCAAAGCTGCTGAGTTAGCTGCTTTGTGATTCGAAGTTCCAGTCCAGAGAAAAATACCAATTCCTTCTCCTCTTTACAACTCAACGTATGATAAAAATCTTTCAACATGTATGAAAACTTATAGTTTCTAAGTTGTTTTTACACCCAGGATCTCCTCTGGTCCTCACAACAATCCTACAAGGTTGGCAAGCCGGGATTTTGTCCCCCTTTCATTGGGGAGCAGCCTGAAGCTTGCTCGGGAACCTACAACCCCTTGGCGACAGAGAGGCAGGACCAGAGTGTGCATTTCCTACTTGCATCCACTGTTCTTTGTTTCTCTTCTTTCATTTCAAACTGAGACATTGATTTTGAACTTTTGTTACAGTCCTGTCTTTTGCAGTGAGGTTCATCACCTGCATTCAGCACCCGTGATTAGGCTACTCAGAAGTCACTCGTGCATGTCCTGGGAGACTGGCCTGGAGGGTGTCTCCCTGCACCCTCTGCACTGAGCAGTGCTGTCCAGGGCTCAGGAGGCCTGAGCCTCAACTTGGATAGGAGAACACAAGCAGTGGTCTGGAGCTGTGGCATATTTTGGGAGGAGGTTCATGAGATAATTGATAGAGAGGGACTAGAAAGCCACTTGGAAAGAAACAGTGTTGAGCGTGTGGGAGGGAAATGGGCTCCCTGTTTGTGGTTCGTGGTTTATTTCTTCCATTTTTGCCTCTGTTGTTCTAGCATATAGGAAGGAGACTAGAAGGAAAGGTCTCTTACCAGAGGCTTTGTGCCTTTGTTTATGCAACCCAGATACCATAAGAGGCAAGGAACATAACCAGATTGCTTTGTCAAACATATTTAATGTTTGAATGTGTATTAAAGTAATACATACATGTGGTTAAAACAGGCACAGACACAACACGTTTCTGCTCTCCAGGGAGTGGCTTTCTGTTTTCAGACGGGGAAGGTACCATGGTCAGGTAGGATGCCTGAGCAAAGGCTTCAGCGTGGATTAGACTGACTTCACCCCAACATCAAATATTCCAGAAGGAACATAACAAAAGGCAACAGTTTTTGGATTCATGGCCTTCCCACCACTTCAGAGGCAGTGACTGTCAACCATTCTTGCTCGAGGCTTTGTGGTAATTATGCCCACAAGTGGAGATTGTTAATATTATTATTAATGGTTATTAATGATTATTATGATTATTTCTTGTTTTATTTACTTTACTCAACAGCAAATGCATATTGAGCACCTTCTATGTGCCATGTTCTGTTCTAGGCACTGAGGAACTTATATTGTCAATTAATCCCTTACTAAAATAGATAAGGATTTAACTCAGCTAAAATAATTTTCCCTGCCAGTACAGTTATATATCCTTGATTTATTCCTTCCTTCCTTCCCTCCCTCTCTCCTTCCTTCCTTCCTTCCTTCCTTCCTTCCTTCCTTCCTTCCTTCCTTCCTTCCTTCCTTCCTTCCTTCCTTCCTTCCTTCCTTCCTTCCTTCCTTTCTTTCTTCCTTTCCTTCTTTCTTTCTTTCTTTTTAGGTGGAGTCTCGCTCTGTTGCCCAGGTTGCAATGGTGTGATCTTGGCTCACTGCAACCTCTGCCTCCCCGGTTCAAGCGATTCTCCTGCATTAGTCTCCCAAGTAGCTGGGATTACAGGTTTGCGCCAACATGCCCATGCCCAGGTCATTTTTGTATTTTTAGTAGAGACAGGGTTTCGCTATGTTGGCCAGGCTGCTCTCGAACTCCTGATCTCAGGTGATTCACCCACCTTGGACTCTCAAAGTGCTGGGATTACGGGCATGAGCCACCATCCCCGGCTTATCTCCTTAATTTCATTTTGAAAGAAGACATTTGAGAAAAACAAGGCAGTTTATTGGGTGTGGCAATTATGACAGGAAGAAGAGATTTAGAGTCAGACACCGATTGTTTCTTAAAGACAGGGGACTCTGATTTAAAAAGTGAAAGTAATTTTCTGAAATGTCACTAGAGGCCTAAGAGGACTATGCACAGGGGAACACCCTGAAGTGAGTGGCTCCATAGCACGGAGACACCTCAAGTGTGTTCAACCAAGTGTAGCTGGGGTGGCACAGATACATACACAGGCCTCTGACTGGGATGCCCAGGGGCCTGGAGCGGAAGCTGCACATCTGCAGGACTTACCCTTGGGAGGTTCGTGGGCTGGCAACGCCTGGGAGAAGATAACCCAGGATATAGTCAGGGGTCCTGGATTTGAGACCCAACTCTGGTACTTAATAGTTATTTGTTTCCTTGCCTGCCTGGACTCAGTTTTCTTATTTGTAAGTAGGCAATGAGACTAGCTTTACGGTGTTGATGTGAAGATGAAATTCTATATGGATGTACTAACTGTAAATTGCTATAAATTGAAGGTTTATTATTGGAGAGCATGTGCAAAGAACATCTAAATGAGATTTTATTCACTGTGCCTCATTAATTTTCCTTTCTAAAAATCAGTGTCTCCTGCCACTAATTTATCATTATAATAATTCTTATTCATTTTGGATAATGAGAGAAATCACAGTCATGCTTTCTGGTGGAATGACTCCTTTAGTTAAATAAATCTCCAAGTGTTAAAGGTGAATTTCCCTCTGGCTTTAAGAGACTGATGGCTTACACTATCTTACAGTTAGTTGAAGAAAGTTCATTGTCCGCTTTAGCCTTGGGGAGTATGCTCTCAAACTGTAGTCACAAAATAATTTCACTCTGCCGTATAAGAAGCTCAATTCAAGTAAACCAAATTTATTGAAAACTTCCTCTTGCCAGGAACTATGTTAATGAAGGACCATTCAGAGATGAATGTGACCTTCACCCTACCATTTAGGGGCTCACTCTGGTGGAACAAGGAGACACACATACAAAATTCAATGCAAGATGATGAGGGATCAGTTCTAAAATAGAAGTATTATTTTGTGCCATTGGAAATGGAAGAAAGAAAAAGCTAATCCTGAATTGAGGGTATCTGGGACATACAAGTAAAAAAGGTACAGTCCAAGCTTGTATAATCCATGGGCTGTGGGCCTCATGCAGACCTGGATGGCTTTGAATCTGGCCCAACACAAATTTATAAACTTTCTTAACACATTATGAGATTTTTTGGAGATTTTTTTCCCCTTTTTTCTTTTTCTTTTCTTTTTTTTTTTTTTTTGACACGGTCTCTCTTTTGTCGCACCAGGCTGGAGGACAATGGCGTGATCTCAGCTCACCACAACCTCTGCCTCCCAAGTTCAAGCCATGATCATGCCTTAGCCTCCCGAGTAGCTGGGATTGCAGACGCCTGCCACCATACTGGGCTAATTTTTGTATTTTTAGTAGAGATGGGGCTTCACCATGTTGGCCAGGCTGGTTTTGAACTCCTGACCTCAGGCCATCCTCCTGCCTCGGCCTCCCAAAGTGCTGGGATTACAGGCGTGAGCCACCTTGCCCAGCCAGTGATTTTTTTTAAAGCTCATCAGCTACTATTACTGTTAGTGTATTTTGTGTGCAGCCCAAGACAATTCTTCTTCTAATGTGGCCCAGGGAAGCCAAAAGATTGGACACCGCTGAAACAGTCTTGAAAACTTACTAGAACTTTGGCAGAATTAGAGAGGGAAGGGCCTGTTGGAGCAATGGAGAGCTTAGAGATTTGGGGAGGAAAATCTTTTTGGGGGAAAGGCAAGGGTCTGAAGCTTATTGGAAGACAGTCATGGAGAACTGGTCTGGAGCCAGACAAGTGCGGAGGACCCTTGAGACACAGATGAAGTTTGTTTTTTTTCTGCAGACAAAAGTGCCTTTGGAGGTGTCAGAGTAGATCAGATTAGAGTGCAGCTTTTGCGAGAAAAGTGTGTCAGTCGTAAGCAAATGTACACATGGTGCTTTCCTTTCCTGCTCCCCAGCAGGGTGGGTTTTAGGAAGGAAAGACTGAGCAAAAGCTTAGGAAATGGATCTGACTGACTCCTCCCAGAAATCACTCTTGACCTTCTTTTGTAAATATCCAATTACCTGTTCATTTCCCCAATTAACTCATCAGTGAAATCAAATCAATCATTATTAATTCTAACTTTAATAAACATTTTTTAGTTTACATATATGATGCTCTTCCTCAAATCATAAATAACTGTATAATGTGTGTGAACCTTCCAAAGGTGGTTTAGGTGGAGAAAAAAATGACATTCAGTTAACAAGCTTATCAGAAGCTGAATCATTACAAATGACAGAAAAGCATTTTGTGATATTAAAAATGTAATTAGAATATATACTGTCTAGGAAGACATGCCATATTAATTAGGGGTGAAAAGCCTATGTTTCAACTCTCAGAATATACAGTTGAAAGGATCCTGTGGATTAATATCCATAATCCCGGCAGCACTGTAGCATGGTAGGTTAGCACAGCACTGTAGTGTCAGAGCACCCGAGTTAAATCCTGATTCTGTCCCTGTGGGCTATGTGACCCCAGGTGAGGATATAATCTCACTGAGCTGTAGCTTACCCACCTGTAATGGTTAGATGAAAACAGCATTCTATCTCAGAGTTGCAAAGACTAGGTGAGTTAATATATTAATAAGTAGAACTCTCAAAACAGTACCTGCTATATCATAGATGCTATGTAAGTATTACCTATCATTATTTACTTTTTTTTCTTTTTTTGAGACAGGGTCTTGCTCTGTCACCCAGGCTAGCGTGCAGTGCACAATCACAGCTCACTGCAGCCTCGACCTCCCAGCCTCAAGCTATTCTCCCACTGCAGCCTCCTGAGTAGCTAGGACTACAGGTGCATGCTGCCATACTCAGCTAATTTTTGCATTTTTGTAGAGATAGGGTTTTGCCATGTTGCCAAGGCTGGTCTCAAATTCCTGTGCTCAAGAAATACTCCCTTCTCAGCCTCTCAAAGTACTAGGATTACAAGTGTGAGCTACCTTGCCTGGCCAGCTATCATTATTATTATTTCTTTTCCCTGCCCCTGCAAGGAAGAAGGGAACCCAAATATGCTTGGGGACTTACTATGTAACACTTTTATCATTATTTCCTCATTTAATTTAATATGCTAACTCTTTTCATAGGTTATTATTATTAACCAGATTATATCTATCAGGAAATTATGAGAAATTAAGTGACCTTGGTAGGGTCACAGCCAGAAAGTGGTCCACTGAGGCCCAGGATGATCTAGTCCCAAGTTCCCAGCTAGCATAATGAACTCCCTTATATTGAGACTGTAGTAGGCAAAGCTGATTGATCCAGTTTACTATGATCAATTTGACTACGCATTATGGATTATTAATGATGGGAATAAATATACTTTCTTTTTCTGTTTTATTTGCTCTAATACAAGCAGTGCAAGACACTTTAGCACATGGGGTACTGAGTTGCCTAGTGCTCCACAGATTCGATTCCTTGTCAGTTCCATTGTAGACAGAGACTGAGACAGACCAGAGGCAGCCCAAGAAAACTAGTAAGAGCCTCTTGCTGATACTTCATGACCCTAAGGGAAAATGAAGCAGCAATTGAGGTTGAAGAAAATCCATCTGACAGGCTTAGTCAGTGAATGATTACAACCGCTTACATGCGGAGAGCTGAATAGTCACAAAGCCCTTTCCCATATAAACATATTCTCTACTCCTCATAACAACCTGAGACCGCTCAGGCAAGAATCATCACTGGGTTTGACTACTGAAACCAAGAAGGGCTGTAAGAGGCAGAGTGGATTTTGAACTTGGGCCTTTTCTCATCCAATTTTGCTAACTATCATGGTAGAGAAAAGAATGTCAACATAAAAGGCAAAGTAAATAACTCTGATATTGAGATGAACATAATGGGTATCCTTTAGATGCTGAGAAGGGTTTTATGGTTCTGTACTAGGACTGTTTGCCTTATGGCGATATCTTTGCTCCTACAGAAAGGCTTAAGCTCAACCCTTTGGGGTATTAAAAAGAACAAAAGACTTGTCTCAATTTTTATCCATTAAGGCAGGATCCGCTTCCACCTCCAGGAGTAGTTATGTTCTCCAAGGGGATCGGAGTGTGGGTCAGGACTCAAAATCACTTCACATCTGATATCAGACCTCGCTGTACCTCTATGCTTCTTTGATCCAAGTAGGAAGTAATTCTAGGAACTTCTGACCCAGTATTCTTGTTGGTGGTAATTTAAAAGCTTCATTCTTGGCATATTTGCGAGGGGCCCGTCCTGCTGCAGCCGGTCTCCTGAAGGAAGCAGCTGATTGAGTTCTCATCCTGCCTTTGTTTTTCTCTTTCAAGGAAAAATTCTTTGAGAGCTGAGTATGTCTACATCACACTGGCCTCATGCCTTCCCAATCCAGACCCTAGATGACTGGTGAAAAGCAGCGTTCTCTTCATCAATTGCATGGTCAACTAATCCTGTGGTACTCTTCACCTGGGGAAATTATTTCACACCAGTCTGGTACTTGGCTGGGCTTCCTTGTGACTTAAGTCTTGAAACATTCAGGGGTATAACTTTTCTATCAGTCAAAGCTAAAGTTTCTACTTTTAGGATAATTCTTTTCTAGCTCTATGTGGGATATTTTCCCCATGTTTATTATTTCCTTAAAGGGGACACAAACTGCAACATGGTCAGGGAGAACTCCGATTTGATTACTTGCAGTGTGGGGTAGGAGGGAGTCAAGAGAAGGGGAACTTAAGCTTCATGTGCTAGTTAGAAGGGCACAGCAGCAAAGAGAATCAAGAACGAAGTAGGAGGTGATTTTCCAGTATACAAGTTGAATATCTACATCTGTGATGACAACTCAATGATATGTTGAACATGCTTCTGTTACCCGGGGTCTTTGCTCCCAGGGCTCCCAAGATGGTGGTGGGCCACTTCCAAGATGGTGGCAAACCTCGTGTTCTCTGACCTGGGGTTCTTGGCCTCCCAGATTCCAAGGAATGGAATCTTGGGCCATGCAGTGAGTATTATAGCTCTATTAGAAGCCGTGGGTCATGGAAGAGAACCGTGGAACCCAGTGACTAGCGTTCTGCTCGATTAGGATGAACCAGGGCACTTAGCTGTGCAGGAACAATGGCAAGCCTTTAGCCCGATCAGGAGTGACAATGAGTGCCTCACTGGATCAAGAGCACAGCGGACACCCTGCTGGATCTGGAGGGATGGAAGTCAGCAGCGGATCTGCCACGGCAGCCAGCAGCAGTGGTGGATGGCCAGTGAAAGCTCAGCTCGAGCCATAACAAACAAGGGCCAGAAGAGTGCAGTTGCAAGATTTAATAGAATGAAAACAGCTCCCATAGAAAGGGAGGGGACCCAAAGGGGGTTGTCATTGCCGGCTGGAATTCCTGGGTTTATATCCTGATCATTGTCCCTCCTGTTGTCTCTCAAGCGATAGATGATTGGCTATTTCCTTACCTCCTGTTTTTGCCTAATTAGCGTTTTAGTGAGCTCTCTTTACTATCTGATTGGTCGGGTGTGAGCTAAGTTGCAAGCCCCATGTTTAAAGATGGACGCGGTCACCTTCCCAGCTAGGCTTAGGGATTCTTAGTCGGCCTAGGAAATCCAGCTAGTCCTGTCTCACTTTTACCAAATGTCTAACAAAGAAGCCAGTATAGATCGATCGTAGCAGTCCGGCGGATTCTAGAAGCATTCTCCGGGGACCACTATTTGAGGCTCAAGCTCAGTTACTGTACAAAAAAAGTAAAGGAGGTGGGTCCTAGGGCATTCTTGGGACTCTGAGTTGCTTCACCAACTCCAGCTGGCCACTCTGGGCAGGTGTTACTTAAACCCACATCTAAGTTCGGATCTCTCTTTTTTCTACCAGATAGCTCTCGCTGATGGCTCTTCAACACTTCCAACACCAGATGTCTATATAAAGCTCTCTTACTTCCAGCCCAAAGTCTTCTGACTTTTGCTGTGTTTGCAATCTCTGCTCACAGCTCCACCTGCTTCACCCACCCTCCCAGGTAGAAACTTGAGGATTATTGCTAATTTCTCCTTCTCTTTTCTCCTGCATACATTCTATTCAATCATTCTGCAGTCTTTGATCTTTCAATTCCCACCACAGCTGCCCTGTCTGATCCCCCATCGGTTTTTGCATGCATCACTTTAGCAGCCTCCTAATAATATCCTTCTCTCCAGTCTCTCTTTTTAACCATCGATTATTCATGGAACTTCTTGAGCCACTTGTCTAAGGCTCAGCTCTGGTAGTTTTATTTATCTTCTGCAAAAATCAGGGTGATTCCCACTGCTGTTTCTTAGCATGTCATTTCTGGCGAACACGGACATTCTCATGGCCATTTACGTCACTCCTATGTGTAGTTTTCCTGTTCTTTGTCTCTGATTAGGTTATTCCATCCTCCTTGAATTCTCTTCTTGCATATCTGTGTCAAAATCTTTGTCAAGGTCCTGCTCAAATTCTGCTTCCTTTGTAAATAACATGTGTTTATTCAATAAACAACTTACAAATATTTACTATGCACTCCTAGGCATCAGGCACCATAGTAGGTACTGGTGAGATAGCCATGGATAAATCAGACATTATTGCTCATAGGCTATTGTTGGAGTAGATTCCAAGCAAATAAACACATAAATAGATATTAGTAGTAAGTTGTGCTATGTATTTTGAAGAGAAAGAACATGATGTCATGAGATAGAATTATGCAAGGACAAGGAAGAGGGGTAATACTAATTAACATCTATGGAGTTAGGGAACGGTTCTCTGGAAGCAATATAAAGATGAATAGGATTTAGGCAGAGGGCAGGAATGGGGAAATAGATGTTTGAAGGCCCTGCAGCAAGAAGGAAAGGGCCTTGCAATCCCTAAGGTCAGAATGAACTGTTCTGTCACCTCTGTGTTCACAAAGGATTCTATTTTCACAAGGATAGTCTGCTACTTATTTCATTAAACAACTTGTTGGTTCAACAAGTATTTCTGTGTACCTAGTGTGTAGGCACTAGAAGTAGTAGCAGGCACTGGATGGAGAGGTGAGCCAAGTGTTCCCATGCGCCCCCCAGAAATCCAGTCTCTGTATCTTCAAGGCTTGGCATAGTACTGATGAAAGAGTAGGAACCTAGGAGAAATGTGGACCTGCGTGTTCAGGAGCGTGTGCTTCTGTGATAACAAGATGAAGTGGATTCATATTGGAACACTTACTACAAACGCTCCAGAACAGTCCCTACTCCTTTTCTGCAGGTCCTTGTGAAGACCAAGGTACCCGTCACTGAGCAGCCTGCAGAGGCTGCAGGAGTGCACACCCAGTACTCCATTCCATTCCCTTGGATTCTTGGGCACAAACCATCCCCCTGGGACAGCAGACTTTCTTCCAGTTTCAAGTTGTTTGACCATGTTCTAGTCTGAGCTAATTTTGTAAGTCAAATTGCTTAAGAATGAATATGAAATCTTTGACTGAAGCCCAAATATATAAATACCCATCACATTTCCTTCCTCCCCAATTTTGCAATCATCCAAAAAAGCTGTTCATGTTGTCCAGCATAATTAGTTATTTATACACCCTCATGTGGTCCATTGTTCAGAATTAAATTGTCTGGTATACAGAATTTCTCTTGCAAGGCTTGTTTTGCCATTTTACTGCTGTTTGGAAGCTGTTTGTAAATATGTCCTTGTAGAACCTTTTGGGATATGTCTGAGCATATCCAGGATTTGGGGGCGATATAAGCCAATCCATATAAGCAAATATGCCCTGTGCACGTCTCAGACCACTCCCTGCCTTCTAACACAAAGAGTACCAAGAATTATTCATCCTTTCCTTGAAGACCCAGGGGAATTTGAAGGAACACAAAAATAGACACAGAAAGGTAAAAGTGGAAATCATCTTGGAGATCCAAGACACTAGATTCTAGTGACTCCATTTTGCACAAGGGGAAGCTGGTCCCCAGAAAGGGGAAATGAAAGGGACTGGTCCACAGCCTCTCATGGGTTAGTGGCAGGGCCATGCCCAAATCATTGTCAGCTGAGTCCATGATGTTCCTACTAAACCATGAAGTAGACTGGTACAAGACTTCTCCCAGGTATTTTCTGGGCCTGTTATTATTTGCTCTTGAATGACATGGTCCTAGGCTCCTACATTCTCAGCTCTGGTACCTATATTTTATAGCTTTTTTTTTTTAGATGTAGTCTCGCTCTTGTCGCCGAGGTTGGAGAGCAGTGGCACAATCTTGGCTCACTGCGACCTCCGCCTTCCAGGTTCAAGCAGTTCTCCTGCCTCAACCTCCTGAGAAGCTGGGATTACAGGTGCCCACCACCACACCCAGCTTTTTTTTTTTTTTTTTTTGTATTTTTAGTAGAGACAGGATTTCACCATGTTGGCCAGGCTGGTCTCGAACTCCTGACCTCAGGTGATTCGCCCACCTCAGCCTCCCAAAGTGCTGGGATTACAGGCATGAGCCACTGTGCCTGGCCTTATTTTATAGCTCTTTGGTCTCCTCCCAGATGGCTTGGCAGCCAGTGATTATTGATGAGTGTTACCCATCATGCAACAATTCTGCTCTCTTTTCTGTAACGCGGTGGTCAGAGACTCCAGATAGTCCTCCAATTTAATGTAAAACGAGACTTGTTTTTGAGTGAGGGTCTGAAGGACTCTGCTTCATGGGAGACATCCATACATTTTATGTTCCAGCATATGGTTTATCTTGGTGAATGTTCCACGTGCCGGGAAAGGAATGAGTATTCTGTTGTTATTGGGCAGAGTGTTCTACAAAGGTCAGTTAGATTCAGTGGTTGATGGTGTTGTTTAGTTACATATCCTTGCTGGGTTTCCATCAACAAATTTTAATTTGTAGACTTTGTAACATTAGCTTTGATTGTTCAAAAACATTTTTAAGGGTTTCTTTTTATATAAGAGTACAAGATCCTGAATCTTATTTTAAAATGGGACTTTCTGGGTAACCAGGTCAGAGGGCAGCAGTGCGGAGTTTTGGAATGATTGGTCAGATGGTGTGATTTGAAGAATCCAGAAATTTTCCCCTTTAATACACATATATGGGCTGTCAGTATGCTAACTTACTACAAAGATCCTACATAAATTACCCTTGGAATAGGCCTGTTGTTTTATCTGGGAAATATCAGGTCAGCTAGCTAACATCAGAACATTTGAAACTCATTATCTTTCTGTGTTATTATTCATAAAGTCCCTAGATTTTCCACAATGACCACATATTAGTGTTAATGAAACTTATTAGATTTTAAATCTATTTATGACTTTATATTTTTATTTTAAATTATTAAATATGTAACCATAAAGAAAAGATATAACAGATGACATGTACTCACCACCAGAATTCACAGATGCTAACATTTTGCCATATTTGCTTCAGATCTTTCCCTTAAAAGAAATTAAACATAACACACAAAGTAAAAGATTCCACCTTCCATTTCCTTTTCCTCCCTCCTTCTTTCCCTCCCACCCTCAACAGACGAAACCACTCCCCTGAATTTAGTGGATATCATTCTCATGAATGTTTTTATACTTTCACTCCAAGCAAATGTATCCACAGCAATTTATGACCGAGACTATCTCATGATATTTCTTATTTTTTATAATCAGAGGAGGGAAGGCTCATCTGTCATCTTTAGAGGTCCTAGATCCCCTTATAATCTCAATTCCTTCCAAATGGATTTTGCTTTAATCCTGGTTTTTATATTCTTTTTTCTGGTGATCTACTTACCCAGTTTTATTTCCTCCTAGCTAACGTCTTGTCTTCATTTTGTCAGAAATGGTAGCTTGAACCCTCCTCCTGTGAATCGGCCTTTCGGAGGCTGTGGTCTGCCCACCTTAGGCGTTACTCACCCCAAATCCCTGTAATCTGGCCCCTAGTTAGTTCAACCCACCTGGCTCCCGCACCTGGATCTGTGAGTGGCTGTAGCTGCTCTTGTTAGACTTGACCTATCTGCCTCAGTATTCCGCACAAACAAGCAGAGTCAGTACCCATCCTGCCTTTTCTGTCTGTTTAGATCTTCCCTGTTTGGAACGTAACCCCGTGAGAGGACACATTGGGGAAAGCTGAGACAGGGCTCGTGGAGACTGATGAGTGTGAGGATGATGATTGATAATAGGCAACATTCTTGAGTAATATAATCAAAATGGTAAGATTAAGGTGTAACACACTGAATGCATTCAAAAGGTTTTCTTCAACATAATGGTAGCTGATGTTTATGGAGTGCCTACTGTATGTCAAGTGCTGTGCTAGGCACTTTATATCTTATTCCTTCTTAAAAATAACTACTTCAACAGATGAGAAAACTGAGGCATACAGAAGCAATGTGCTACTATGAAAATGTTAAGGGATTTAGAATAAGGCAGTCTTGGGTTCAAACTGGCTCTACTACTTGCAACTTATATGGCCTTGGGCCAGTTTCTTTACTGTTCTAAGCCTGACACAAAATAAATGCTCAGTAATGCTGACTATTGTTATTGCAGAATATATGGGTTCTTGCCCAAGGTTACACAGCTAATGTACAGTAGTACTGGGATTTAAAACCAGAGCTGCTTCTCTAAAATGACCCTCTTTTCAGAGAAATATGAGTTCTCTCTTAAAGAAGTTGTCGTCATGTATGGAAAGAGCACTAACATTAAAATTAGAAGCCTTCATCCCTTTCTGCCTCTCTCTATCACTTATGTGATGGGCAGTCATCAACAAGTCATTTCCTCTCTCTTTCTCCTCAGTTTTCTCTTTTATAACATGAAGGGGTGGAATTAGGTAACCTCTAGGTTCTGTTTGTTCCACCCCTGGAATCCTATGCCTCTGTTCAAAAAACATAGCACTAAATTGCCTTTCCAAGTGGAAGGACAAAAGGCAATGACATTCCTATTTCAAAGAAGGCCAGGATAGGACAGTTGGCACAGCTTCTATCAGCGGTTTGTCCCAAACCCTTAACAACGGAAACCAATTGGATTTCTTTTCTGTTTCCCAACTTGAGCTGGGAAGGGATCCAGGTCATAGAAGGCTTTAGAAGACAACAAAATCAGTTGCCTAAACTCATAGCTCTCTTGGGCAAGTTTCTTTTCTTCTCTCTCCCTTCCCTTTCATCCTTCTTTCTTCTTTTTAGAGAGGGAAGACTAAAACCAGAAGATGGGTAATTAATATAAGTAAGAGATAGAGAGTTACTGGAAGGGTTTTATTTCAGCTCAAGGTTTCTTTTTTTTTTTTTCTTTTCTCCCCAGTTCTTTCTGATTTCATTTTCTAAAACTATAGTACATAGATTTGAGGGATCACGAAAGAAGTCCTGCACTCCTGCTCAGTGAATTTTAAACTCTTTTACACCTCCCGGGGCTACCTGTTTACTGAAGTTAAAGGTTGGAACAACCTTCTTGGAAAAAACTTTGTCCACATTTGGATCACTTTGGTGGTTCTCTTGGCCTTGGGATCAAAGGAGCATTCACTTGCTCATCTAGTCTTTATCGAGCTCCTACTATGGATGTCACTGTGGTAAGCCCTGGGGCAAGTAAGAAAGGAAAGGCTCCTGTTCCCATCTCTCATGGAGTTTATAGGCCAATGTAAAAGATGAAACACAAGTAAATACACAATTACAAGATCTAGGAGGCACTACAAAGGAGCTATGAAACTACCCTTGCTTCTGCTGCCTAAAATCTGGCCCCAGAGCGAAATTTCTCCACTCGTCATCATCCTGAGAGTGTAGCACAGCTGCGCTCCATGTCATCGGAGAGACTCACCTGGCCCTGCTGAGCGCTCCCTGGTTCCCTGGGACACCTGGTCTCCTTGCTGAGCTCCCGGTGTGCTTTCTCATTCTGCCCTGCTCACTCTCTGCCGGCACTATGTTCTCTGAATGCTGGCAAGCTTATGTTCTCTAAATCCTCCCTCTTTTTTCCTGCGTTTGGGTCTTTGCTCTTGCTGATCCCTTTATCAGGAACTTCCCTCACCTCTACCCCCGCTTGTCCAAATGCTACCAGTTCTTCCAGGGTCTGTTCATGCTCCTTTACCCTCACTGCAGCCATCCTGAACTCTTCTCCCCACCTCGGGGAGTATCTGCTTGTTCTTCCCTGGTGCCCGTGGCATTTGGTTTATTGTGCTCATCAGAGCACTCATCATCCACTGACTGGTGTTACATAGTTACTTGTGTATCTGTCCTAGGCCCTTACCTACTTATTTCCAACCTAATGGGACGTCTATTATTTCTGCATCTCACATAGAAGCAGGCACAGTTAACGCACAACGATATTATTGAATCAGCGCTCAGTAATGATGACTATTGTTATGCACTTGAGCCTGGAGACCTAGGACAGAGACAGGAGCATATCTGGATTTAAATCCCAGGGCTACTATATGTTAGCTGTGTAACCTGGGGCAACTTTATTAATAATAAAGTATGTGAACAATCTTATATCGCTGTACAAGGAGTGTTCATATATATTATCCAACTTAATTCCTAGAACAACGCTGTGTGAGAAGAACTACTGAGTGCTGACACTAGTCATTGTGCTAGGCTCATAGTTGAATTCAGATTCCAAATTAAGTAGCCCGATTGTAGAAAAAAACCACATATGAACATTTTTCTTTTTTCCTGGCTCAGCACTGCCAGTACTGCTCAGCACTGCTTCTTTGAGGTACACTTATGCCCATTTTACAGATAAGAAAACTGAGACCTAGAAAACTTAAGTAATTTGTCAGTATTGTATAACTAGTTCATGCAAAACATGGGCTTGTAGGTGCAAAGTCCATGCTCTAAGCTACCTATCTATGTTATCAGAGAAACATGACTATGACCAACCTAGCTATATACAATTTTCCACAGCCATGTGAAAGTTTTATGATTCTTTAACATTTCTGGGTGTCTGCTATGCTCGGTGCATTAGGCTGGACCTTGTATATGTTGGGAAGAAGGAGGACTTACAAAGACTAAGATACAGTTTCTGCTTTCAAGAAGTAAATAAAAAACAACTAAAATATTCTATCATCCACACCTATTCCCTCTCCCTTCTTTTTTCAGCATGTTACTGGATGCTCCTCTTTATCCATCTGCCCTGGTGGAGATCTTGAGGTTACAGGAATAGCCAAGAGAGACACAGGCAGAGTTAAGTCCAAAGCAGTCAGCAAAGGTAAGGAGACATAGATGGGTCCAGGTGGTAAGTAGGATTGGTCTTGTTATTGGAAGCTGGATGTAGATCCTGGACTTGAAGATTTCAGTTTCTAGAGAAGACAGCAGCTCTCCATGCCCAGTTTAATGCCGTGGATTAGCGTGGGAGTGGCCCCAGACCCGCAGGAAGAAAAGGCCAATGGTCAGAGTGGAGATACTCAGGACCCTCCAGGTGACTGAGGGACTGTAGAGTTATCCCTCTCTATTACTAAGTGGATTTCTGCTCCCCCTTGCAGGCCAAAGCATGAATACTGGACATAGCCCACATTGAGGGTGGAGAACTTGGTTTTGGCTCCCAAGTAGACCACTCATCAGCAGATGACTGTGAGCAAGTCACTTCCTCCCTCCAAGACTCCATTTCTACAGGGATTCCATAAAATGGGCATAAGAATTTTCACTGTGCTCGTATGGACTGGATTAGGTCATCATGTGCATTAACACTCTTGGCTGTGAGCACTAGGTGCAGCCAACATGCTGATGCGAAAAAAATGTCTAGGTTTTGCCCCCTGCGTCTTTCCTCCTGACAAGATTATGCTGACGGAGGGCACATCAGATTGACTCACACATACTGAAATGGTCATAGTTATTGAGGTTACCCAGTTTCCAGGCCTGAACTAGTAAACCTAGCAATGAGAATCAGCCAGCATTAGCAAGTTTTCCTTGTGGGAGTGGGGTGGGGGTGGCGACTGGAGGGAGTAGGCGCTGAACCAGGAAAGGAGGAGGATGCTCATTGGCTAAAGATCCGTGCCTGGAAATTAACAGCGTTAAAGTGAGACTTGCTTCAAGTTCCAACCCGGTAAGGCAAATGGAGAGACTGTCAGGAGACCAGAACTTTACCTCAGCTGTGCACTGACGCACCACGTGCTTTGGTGCACATCCAGCGCCTCTCCCTGCCTCAGTTTCTCCGTTTGTAAAACAACAGCTTGTAAAGGTCTGGGGATCTTCTCATCCCCGGGAGTTTTCTAAGGATGCAGGCGAAAGAGGTAGGAAATGTCCTCTGTCTCTGTCCTGGGTCTTCGGGATCAAGGCCTTTTGAACCAATTCCGGAATCCGCCACCGGGCGGTGGTAGGAGAGAGCCAGAGGATTCGTCAGTAAGTGTGCGTGCGTGACACAGGACTTTTAAATAGATCGCTTTGTATCTAGCACGGTAGCACCTGCTTCTAAGCTTCCAACGGCAGCTCGAGCAACGCGATCATTCAAAAGCGGCCGCTTTCCATTCACGTCTATAATTAGCGCGCAGGCTGCAGCTCAGGCTGCAGCTGCAAAGCGGGGCGGCGGCCTTGTGGGCGGGGCCACCACCTCCTAGCCCCGCCCCCTTCGAATTCCACCTTCCCCGCCCTTCCCAGCCAGGAGCCTCCTGCAGCCTCCTCCCCACCCCCACTCTCTGTCCTCGCCCTGGTCCTGGGCTTGGCTCTCGGCGCTCCAGGATTCCTGGACGACAGGGCCCAATCGTACCCTCACTTTGGGATCACTCTTGTGCAGTAAATAAGCACCTTGAAAGACGCATTCCAGGAGGGCAGCTATATTTAGAGTGGCATCCTCCTCTCCTCCCCGCACGCTCCTGCGTCCCGCCCTCTCCCCTCCCCGCCCCGCTCCCCGATGCCCCTCCCAGCCACCTCTCCCTCTTTGTCGCATTACATAGTAATCTGAGATGCACTGGATGTGCTCCAGGGAACAGAATGTACTTGGCAGAGACGCGGGGCTTGATGTCTGCAAAATGTCGGAAACGCAGCCAAGAGCTGCTAACTGGGTCATTAACCTCCAAAAGCAAAGCGAGGACTGTAAGGCCCGCTCTGCCTCCCTTCATCTCGCCAATAAAAGTGCCTCAGTGTGAGGGGGAAGAAAAAGCCCAAGGTTGGCTGCTTTGATTTCTAGGCACCAAAGGCAGGCCCGTCCTCTCCTCCTGGCCCGGGCCCCAGCCCCTCCGGGCCAGCTTCTGCGCCGCATCAGAGTTTACAAGTGGCCTTTGAAAGGCTCAGCAACCCCGCAGGGCCATGCTTGCGCCTCAGTAAAGAAGTTACCCAGCAGCCCTTCCCTACCGCACAGACTTGGACCCATTTTCTTGGGTCCAGGAGGAGTTAAGGGAGTCGGGGTGAGCAGGGGTGAAAGGAGAAGGTTCCAGGCCCTTCACCTACAGTCACGGGCTCTGCAGTCTCTCTCCTCCTCTGCTTCTCTCCCTCTTATTCCTCCCCCTCCTCTTTCTTCTTTCTCTCTTCTTCCTTTCCCTCTTCCACTTCTTTCTGAGAGCAGGCTTTGAGGTAGGTGCATGAATACATGGCTTGGCTCCAGGAGATTTGCATTCAAATTGCTCGCAGCTCTGTCACTTGCTATGTGACCTTGGGTGAGTCACTCATTTCTCTGCTTTTAAATTCCCTTCTTCTTAATTGTTCACCACAATAACACCTTCCTGACATACATCACAAAACAGGCCAAATGAGAAACTCTTTCCCTGATCGCCTTGTCTTTCATCCCTCTGAAAGCCCTGAGGTCCAAAGTGCCTCTGGCCTTGTGTGTACTCCTGGAAAATAGGAATATAAGTGGTCTCAGCAGAAAGATTCAAACGTTTGAATGTTCTCAAGGGGGTAGCCCCTAAAATCCACCCTCTTCAAGTTTTCTAGCCCTGTGAGGTTGCCAAACAGACACTTCCCCTAATGTTCCAACCCACTTCTCCAGTGGCTAGAGAGAGAAAGTGACCGGTACAGAAACCAGAAGAGGTTGTGCAGTTCCTCAAATGAGACTCCCTTCCTTGTTGGAGGGAAGACAGTCAACCTGGTAAGACTAGCAGCAGCCAAACGAGATGTGGGTCTGAGCAGTCTCAACAAAAGTCCAGGATTAGGAGAATGGAGATTTGTGCAGCCACGCTGATGACAGGAGGATAGCTCACCCCGGTGCTGTCTAGGAAATTAGAACCAAGACCAGCCTGGCATCAGCAGCCTTCCTGCCTCATTTCTCCTTGATCTGACCACTCCTTCCATGGCAGCCACATCAGATGGACTCTGCCTGGTCGCCATGTGCCATGGACGCCTCCAGCTTTCCTGCCACCTGGGCCTTGGCTGAGGCGTCTTAAAAAAATTATAAAACTCATCAGAACTTGATGGCCTCTATTTGGCCTATCTTTGCCATACATTCAAACCTTTCGCATCCCTCAAAACCCACCTTCAGTGCCAACTCCTCTATTTAGATGTCACTTCTTTCTCCTTCGGTCTCAATACACCCGGCCAGCATTGGGTTATGCCATTTTTGTACTTGTTAGATCCCTCTTATGCCATAGAGATCTCTCTGTGGATACAAACTCTGTTGTTGATCTCAATACTGATGGCTAAGGTGACTATACATCCTGCTTTGCCATCCCAGTTCATGGCTTTGTCTTGGTATAATTCGTTATTAATAGGTCCCTCCTTCACCTTGAAGTTTTCGGGTTTGGATGATCAATTATACAGTCACCTCACTGAGGGTCCCTATCCAAGTACATGGTACATTAGTAGGGGCTCAGTAAATGTGGCAGAGTACCCTGAAGGGCATTTAAAGGATATTTATACCCAGTTCCCTGGGGCTCTCAGTCCTCCCCTTTTCACTCCTTTTCCGGAGGCAGGCTACCATTTGTTCCTCTCCTCTCAAGGTCTGCAGAATGACCTATGACCACTTTCTTTCTTTCTTTTTTTTTTTTTTTGAGACGGAGTCTCGCTCTGTTGCCCAGGCTGGAGTGCGGTGGCGCGATCTCGGCTCACTGCAGGCTCCGCCTTCTGGGTTCACGCGACCACTTTCTTTTTGACAAGCCTTTCCAGGATTTCAAAATGCTCCGACCCAGCAAGAGAAGTCACTTGCCACAATCCCACCCCTTCTTCTTAGCCCCTAAACAGTAGAACAGCCACTGGATAGTGGAAATAGGTATCAGACACTAGAGAAGGTCAGAACACAGCTGGTGTGATATAGCATTTCCAGCCTCAACTGGACTTTTGGCCTTGCCCAATTTCTTTTTCCTTTTTCCTTTTTCTTTTCTTTTCTTTCTTGCTTTCTTTTTTTTTTTTTTTGGAGACGGAGTCTTGCTCTGTCGCCCAGGCTGGAGTGCAGTGGTGCGATCTCAACTGACTGCAAACTCTGCCTCCCGGGTTCAAGTAATTCTCCTGCCTCAGCCTCCCGAGTAGCTGGTACAGGCACCCACCAGCATGCCTGGCTAATTTTTGTATTTTTAGTAGAGATGGGATTTCACCCATCTCTACTAAAGATGGCTGATCTCCAACTCCTGAATTCAGGTGATCTGCCTGCCTTGGCCTCCCAAAGTGCTGG
Source organism: Theropithecus gelada (assembly GCF_003255815.1). Taxonomy (NCBI): domain Eukaryota; kingdom Metazoa; phylum Chordata; class Mammalia; order Primates; family Cercopithecidae; genus Theropithecus; species Theropithecus gelada. The sequence goes on from NC_037669.1 coordinate 185,409,219, forward strand.
GATTACAGGCATGAGCCACTGCGCCCAGCCAGCCTTGCCCAATTTCTTTGACAGTCCAACTTTTCAGAATTGCCTCTATTTGCACAGTTACCTTAGGAGAGGGTCACAACTTGGAAAGCTTGAAGCTTCTTTATTATAAACTATGTAGTTAACATTCTATGTTCTGTTCAGAGGTCAGAAAAGACAAGGTCTCTTGCCCTTTTTCATCATAATAAAAAACTTACTCAAAAGTCAGCCTGTTGGGGTGAGTGTTTGTTGACTTTTTAAAGACATTTTTCAAGCATTTGGAAATAACAGAGGCAATACACCCAGCCGTGTGAATGGAGCTCCAGCTTCAGCATCAGGAAGCCTGGGTGGACGTCTCCTCCTCTGACTCATTGCTTGCTGAAACATGAATCATATGCCCTTTCTCGGCACTGGGTCTCACTTCCTTCATCTCCCCTATAAAATGGGCGTATTTGCCATTTCTACCACACAGGAGGGGGCTGAGGCTTTCAGAGTCCTTGCTAATTACACACAAAAATATTAATAAGAGTAAAAATAATCCATAATGTGTTTTTGACTCTCTGAGGAGGCACACATGGAGGGTATGTGAAGCCATTTTATGACCTTGCTTAGTTTCTGGACATCCCAGTTCACTGAGAACAGCCTCTCAGAAAGTGGGAATGGGCAGGAGAATCCGTGTTGAGATGGAGAGGGGAATGAGTTTGGTCTGTTTTCATGGGAGCAGGAGTCATATGAGGAGATCACTCGCTAGCAATCAAGAAGAAGAACATGGAGACTGGGATATTCTGTGGCTATTCTGTGGAGGGCTCTGATGCCAGGCAGGGGTGTCTGGACTCCCTTGAGGGTTGTGGGAGATCAGTGGCAGTGACTGAGCAGGAGCATGGCACGACCCACAGTGTGTTTCAGTGAGACACTGTTGGATGGAGGGGCAGAAATGGGAGCTGTCACTTTGGAATGGGGTCTGTCACCTTGGAAGCAGATGGCAGCTCCCCTCTGTCTGAGCTTCAGTTTCTCATCTGTTAAATAAATGGGTTAAACAGCAAATTGCTCTAATATGCTGCGATGTAGTAAAGAACATGAGGGAACAGCTTGTGCATTTTGGTGTGTGTGTGTGTGTGTGTGTGTGTGGAGGGTGTGCCTGTGTTTGGGTCAGAGGAAGAGGTGGGAATGAGGTAACTGCTTTGTTAGACACAAAGCCAAGTCCAGAGACCTTGCTCTTTAGGGAGGAAGCCTGAGCAGCCTCACGATCTCTAGCAGGTTTGAAGAACTCTCTGGGTATCTTTCTTTAGGCCACAGCACAGCACGTCTGCACTTTAGGGCCTGGCCAGTGACCTCTGTCTAGACGTGTCTGCTGTCCACTTCCTAGTTCAGTTGAGAGAGCTAATATTTGAAAAGACTGGCCAGGCGTGGTGGCTCACGCCTATAATCCCAGCACTTTGAGAGGCCGAAGCTGGTGGATCACCTGAAGTCAGTAGTTCGAGACCAGCCTGGCCAACATGGCAAAACCCTGGATCTACTAAAAATACAAAAATTAGCTAGGCGTAGTGGCGGGCACCTGTAATCCCAGTTACTTGGGAGGCTGAGGCAGGAGAATCACTTGAACTCAGGAGGCGGAGGTTGCAGTGAGCTGAGATGGCGCCCTTGCACTCCAGCCTGGGCGACAGAACAAAACTCTAGCTCAAAAACCAAACCAAACCAAACCAAACCAAACCAAACCAAACAAAAGACTGCATAGGGGTTCGTGCTAACTAGCTATTTCTCAAGATATTTCAAATCTCTCTGTATCTTCATGTTAGATTTCTGGGAAGTTTTATACCAATGAGGACTACATGGCTTGGAGCCCCCAGAGCTCTATCTTCGAAGTACAACTTGATAGTACACCTTTGACACTTACCAAGGTTTGCTGTAAGATTGGTACATAGAAGAGCCTTTATTATAATGGTGTTATAAAGACAGCATCTGTTAAGTTGCTTTATATAAACTTTCAGATGGAAATTTCATCGGTGAACTTATATAGTAAAAAGGAAAATATCATTAAAAATTTGGGCTGGTCTACTTAGGTTTAAGTATAATTGCATTTGTGCTCCTGTTTTATAGTTGGGTTTAAAAATACTTATGCTTTTTATTATAAGCTTCCTCAAATATCTTTTCAAGTAGGTTTACGTAAATACATAAGTAAATAAATAAATAAAAGTTCACTTGGACCCAAGTTAGTGCACGAAGTGAAGAAATAAATCCACTTAGGAATGGTGAAATGACTGAAGCCCTCCTAAGATGTTAGTTCAGGCAAAAGATCCCAATTTCAGAGCATCATAGGAGACAGCAGATTCCACTGAAACTATTAACTTACTGCTCCTATATATGAGGTGAAGTTTTGTGTGAGAAGGATCAAAGAGATTGTGATTATCTCTAAGCAATGCAAAAATCTAGTGACAAGCAGGAGAAGAAAATCTAAATAGCTCTGGTAGAGATATAGGGATTAGGAAGTGAGGAGGTTCTATGCCGGAGGTTACATTTAGCCTATAAGAACACCGTAATCCAGGTTTATTCTACCAATTACTGTGTGGCCTTGAGATCTACATCTTAGCGTTTACTAAATGATAGGGAAGAGCAGCTGAGCTCTTAAGCTTCTTCTAGTGCTCCCTTTGTATTTGACCCAAAGTCAGTCTACACTGAGTGACTGATCAAACTCCACCTCCACCTTGGATTCCATAAACCAGCTTAGAAATTGATACCTTCTTCCTCACCCTTAGCCCCACAACACACCCCCACTGCTCATGGCTGGAGGCATACATCGATTGGAGGGAAGGATGTGACTGCAAGTCTTGAGACAAGCTCTTCTCTTCTCTCAGGGACATGTCTATTCACTGAAGAATGACATAATACATGGTCAGCTACCTCTACCTTTAACCTGCCTTCCATGGATTCCCTGAGGAAAAATTAAATTACTATTCTAATACGCTACAAACTCACAGACTCAAAATACAAAATATGAAATGAATCTGACAGGTTCTGTGGTTCAGCTCCCACACTTGATGGACAGGGAAACTGAGGCTTGAAGAGACTCACCCAAGGAACCTGGCCAAAGATACAAAGACAAGAAGTCTTGGAGCCAGGGCTACAGCCCAGATCTCCACTGCTCCTTGGTGCTCTTTTTTTTTTTTCTTTTTTTTTTTTTTTTTGCTACAAGTTGGAGCTCAGTCCCTGGGTTGCAATGGATAAATCTTTTGCTAGGCAACCCAGTTGCTAAGCTTTGCTCACATCATTCTTGAGCTCAAAAACCTTTATGGATTTCAGTTATTCATTCCTAGTATAGTCATTCTTTGGTATCCTTGAGGGATTGGTTCCAGAATCTTCTGAGGATACCAAAATCCAGGGATGCTCAAGTCTCATATAAAATGGTGTAGTATTTGCATATAACCTACGCACATCCTCCCATATGCTTTAAATCATTGCTAGATTACTCATAATACCTAATACAGTGTAAATGCTATGTCAATAGTTGTTATATTGTACTATTTAGGGAAGAAAATCTATATGTTCAGTACAAATGCAACCTTCCATTTAGTTTTCCAAATATTTTTCATCCACAGTTGGTTGAATTCATGGATGTGGAACCTATGGATACAAAGGGCCAATTGTACAAGGTTCATTTTGTGTCATTATTTGGGCTCTGTCCATGATATTGCTACTACTTTTTAAAAAAAATTATGAATTCCCTTCTGGAAGACGAGGTAGAAAGAAGGAGATAGGTGATCTTGCTAAGCAGGCTTAACATCTCTCACATACACCTATTTCGGCTAACCTTTTCCCGATTTCTCAGTCCGCAGTAGCTCCTCTGTGTACGTGCCCAGATGTCACATTTCTGAACTTATTTTCTATTTCTTAAGGATCATATAGTCACTTTTTTCTCTATAGTAAGCAGAGAAGGTAGAGCTGGAAAACGGGGTCTTCATCAGAATTTAACTAGACTATGAATAGAATTCTGTAAGGCACGGACCAATGAACTGTCTTTTAGGTCAGTCTAGAAGGACTCAGATGCACACCAAACCAAGTGGCTGGTGAATGAGGCTCAGCTTGTCCTCCCAGTTTCCCACTGCCATCCCCAATCCTGCTCCAAGAGCGCCCTCTGCTGGAATAGAGCCGGAGCCAACATCCTCAGCCATCTTGGAAGTGGGGCCAACTGGAACTCTGAAAGGATGAAAAGTACCTCCCTTTACAAAAATACAAGCTCCAAGTAAGACAAATCAAGTCCACAACGTCCTCTCGGCTTTTATTTCTCATTCCCTCTATTTCAATTTCTTTTTTTTTTTTGAGACGGAGTCTCGCTCTGTCGCCCAGGCTGGAGTGCAGTGGCGCCATCTCGGCTCACTGCAAGCTCCGCCTCCCGGGTTCCCGCCATTCTCCTGCCTCAGCCTCCCGAGTAGCTGGGACTACAGGCGCCGCCACCACGCCTGGCTAATTTTTTGTATTTTTTTTAGTAGAGATGGGGTTTCACCGTGTTAGCCAGGATGGTCTCGATCTCCTGACCTCGTGATCCGCCCGCCTCGGCCTCCCAAGGTGCTGGGATTACAGGCATGCGCCACCGTGCCCAGCCCCTCTCTTTCAATTTCTTTGACAACTTTTCTTAAAAGGATCATCATGTGGTGAAAAATATAATTTAAAGGGGAAATGTAATCCAGTGATGCATAAAACTAAGAAATCTGCCTTCTTTGAGAGGTTTAATTGCTGGGTTACAAAGAGTAATTTCTTGGAATAACTCAGTTTCTAGTCTCAGATTGTAATTACTCCTTCAGTTAAAAACCTTCTTGTTCCATTCATTGCCTGCTAAATTAAGTCAACATTCTTTACTTAGCTTTCAAGGTATATTTGTAAATTCTTAATATGTTATTTAGTTTGTATTTCATTTATCAAAGCTAATAGTATCTTTAGTTCAAAAAAGAATTTTACTCTGATCTACTTTTTAGAAATTGAAAAGATATTGAAAATTTTAAAAGTATATTTGAATATCAAAGTCAAATGTTTTACATTAAAAATCATGCTCAGCACTTAATCTGCTTATAATTTTGAACAAACAGAAGACCCTGATTAGATAATTAGCTTTTAAACAGAAACAATAATTGGTAGGTTGAATTCTGTCTTTAGCACTGACGTTAGTCCTAACTTGCTGTTTAGGATTAAGACAAGGTAAAACGACATAAAAGATTTGGGGGAGTTGATATAACCTTTGAAGTGTCATTTAGACAAAGGAAGAAACAGTAGCTGGGAATACGCCTATTGAATAAACAGCAATATGCTAGATTCTAGTCCTAGACCCCTATTTTACAGCTAGAATTATGCCAAAAAGTTGAAAAGGAAAGCTGGATGAAACCTTAGAGAAGACTCTGCCATCTTTTAACTCAGATGGTGAAGTGAGACCCAGAAAGAATAGTCTTCCCAAAGGCTCATGGTCAGTTATTATAGGAGCCTCAGTTGGAATTTGGGTCATCCAATTCTCAATCCACTGTTCTTACCATTACCCAACACTACCTTTGTTTAACTGTCTTTCTTGCATAAAAAGGGACTTAAAGGTGAGAGATTCCATAGTGCCATTGGGAGCTGCTGCCTAAATCTCCATGTAATTTCAAAGAGTTTCCTAACTCAGACTCTGTCTCATTTCACTGTGTCCTTAAGAGGCTGAGAAACAGGGCATTCAGATTCTTTCCCCATGCTGACTCTTCATTCTGTTTACACATGGGTCGGCCAGATGTTACAGAAAAAAAAAAACAAACATTTGCAGCTGTTATCAGGGGTAGGATAGAGCACACGAGGTTCCCAAATTTTGATCCAACACATCAGAACACACTGGATTTTTACTCCTGGCTTGGAGTTTATTGCCTTCAGCTTCGACAAAGCCTGAATGTCGCCACTTCATGTCAAAGCCTGCACTGAGAGATGCCAACAGCTACTTGAGCTAACTTCAGCCCATCACCGCAGTGGTCTAGATGACCAAGAAAGTGACTGCTTCATTACAACTTGAGAGGTCCTTCTTTCTTCATCCCCCCTTTTTAATTTTTTTTTTTTAAATGAAAGGCCGGTGGTTCTCCCAAGCAGCCAGAGGCCAGCAGGAGCACTAAGTAAGAGACAACAAGAAGTGTTCTTAGTGAGAACAACGTGGACTTTGGGTTATGTAAAACCCAATTTTAATCCTGGCCTAGCTATTGACTGGCAGTTTGATTTTGAGTTATTTAAATTGGAACCTTATTTTTCTTATTCGTTGAACCATTAATTGAAAAAGTGATTCTAGTCCTAGACCCCTATTTAACAGCTAGAGAAACTGAGACATGAACTGATACTTGCTCAGATAAACACATTTCTTACTCAGAAGATAATAGTCAATGATTAATAATTTCCACTGAGACATCACAAAGAAGAAATAGATTGAAATTACAGTTGAAGGATCTAGGTTAGATATCAAAAACTTCCTTGGAAGGGAGCATCGTGAAACCTCTATTTCTTAGAAACCTTTAAGAATATAATAGTCACACATGTTGAACGAGTTTAAATGAAGCATTACTTACCAGGATAGACGACCTCTCTAGTTTTTTTCCCAGTCAAAAAAATCCAAGACTTGGGTTCCTCCTTTCAAGAGGAGTCATGTAAAAAGTCTGACCCCTAGTGGTCATCGTCTCTGCGTAGGACCTAAGGGAAAAAGGCCAAAAAGAATGATAACAACCAGACTTTGTTTTCGAATTAAAAACGAACCTTTGAAATGTGATAGTCAAATTGTCTAATTCTAAAACAAGGGAACTTAGACCAAGTGACTACAAATATTTCCCCGACACCAGCGACTTTGGAGTAAAGCTTGGTATGGAACTCAGGACCTTTTGCTGGTGCTCTGGGTTCCAGATCCAATCTCTTCGTCTTCCAGAGTCTCCCACCTGGAATCAGCCCCTTGGTGACATAGAAACAGCATATATACGCTGATTTGACTTTCAGGGCACAGGATTCAGCCCTCATTCTCTCCTTTTCTTTCGTGATGAGGAGCACTTAATTGTTCAGTAGATGTAACTCTCTCTCACGTAACCACCTAAGTTCTCCATTCCCTTTGTACATTCTGACAGATGCTCATAGCATGCTGAATGCTCATGGATGGTAGGCTGCTTTCTAGTTTCCTGATGCCTGTCTTCTCCCATTAATCAAATTGTATGCATACAAAGAACCACCTGATTTTTTCCCCAAACCTGTTTATGCTACTTGTATTAGTAAACGCAATTATATAATTTAAACGTTATGCAAACAGATGAAATATAAGTATAAAAATAAAGAGACTGTGTCCATAAAAGTTAAATTGATTGCTTTGGAAAGGCTCAAGAGGGAAGAATTGCTGAAAAAATGATCTAAAATTAGTTTGTGGATGAGACAACTGTAGAAGAATAACACAAAGATTAAAATCTAGAATAATTCTGCAAGTTTCTAAGGTTTTTCTCCACTACAAAGAATGAAAGAAAAGAAAAAAACCCAAAAATACCTGAAACTTCAACTAATAGAGGATGCACGATGGGAGCAGTTTATTCCAGAAAAATGAGATGGAGCTTCTGAAATGGAAAATGCACGCTTAAAGAAAGGCCTTGGCTCTACCTACTGGCAAGTGAATGTCTTAAGTTAAAATATATGTATTTATATGATTCCTAGCTTTAGCCAAAATTTCTGATTAGCTGACACTGAGCCATAATAGGTGAAAGTGTTTCTTTAGTATTAAGATTCAGATATCAGAGTGAGATCCAGGAAAACTGGTTAACTTAATATTTCCTGAGTGCTAATCTTCTGAGGATTTGGTCTTCTAAAAATTCCTGCAAGGTTGGTTTTTATTTCCATAAGTCTGCCTTTTGCAGGTACTTTCCACAGCTCCTTTTCCCCTTGACAGCAAGTAAGCTCTGTCTCTGAACTAGGCACCAAGAATTCAGCTTTCAAACCCTTTGTTAAATTAACACGTGTTCACTTTAGCAAATGAGTAATAGTCACTCGGAATTTAGAACCAGATCCAGTGTTTCATGTCTTAAGATTTCAACAGTGTAGGGCCATATGTGGACACTATCAATATTATACCTTGCTTTTTCAAAACGTAAAAGCCATAAACATGAACACACCCATTGTCATAGCCTTGTCTTCTGGGGAATGCATGTTACAGAAATAATAGCTGTGCAAAGATGTTCATTGCAGCATTGTATGTAATAGCAGATACACTAGAAGCAACTTAAAAATTAGCGACAAGATAATCATTTTATTGTGATATTTTGGCCAAGTATCATTTGGTAGTTATTGCTGGTCACTAATGTAGTCATTAAAATGACTCTGTTGGAATGAAGGAAAAAAAGTCCGAGAAAATGAGAACAGGCCAGACTTTGTTTTTGGAATTATAAATGAACCTTGAAAATTGTGTAATCAGATTCTCTAATTCTGAAATATAACTGTTATCAATAAGGTAAATTGTTCGTGATAGTATACTAAGTGAAGAAAGAAAAATACAAAATGGAATGAACTTCATAATTACCAATGTAGTAATAAAGGTAGGAAATGTATGAACTGGGAAAGATTTAAAGTGTTTACCTTTTGCTAATTTTTCTCTTCTGTTTTATTCTTTCGATGATTGTAAAATCCCACATTATGCAATAATTCACCGGTTTTTCAACACTGGCATCCTGGGAGGCCTTGAGGTGCCTGGGATTTGACTTAATGTTGCCTAGAACCACAGGATCACCCCTCTAGAGGAGTGAGGATTAGGCAAGAGCTCACTCAATTATAAGTGGACTGGATCGGAAGGTACCTTTGAGATCATTAAGATGAATTATACCACTTAAAAGCAATTTGATCTTGAATAAGTTACTTGTCTTTGCTAAACCTCAGTTTTCTTACCTCAAAAATGGCATAATAAAAGTATCTATGCCTGAGTTTTGTGGTGAGGTTTAAATGATATAAATACAGTAGATGCCACAGAGTAAGCTCTCAATACATGTTATTGATATCACAGCAGCCAGTGGTTGAGCCAGGGCCAGAATTCACTGTTTTCAACTTCCTTACTGGGGCTTTTTCTATCACACTATGTCATAGATCTTTCATCTTTACCTAGACTAAAATCCTTTGCTTTCGTGAGTACTGGATAACAGAAAGCCTATTCTGGTAATACTGAGGATACTGTGACTTTACATAACTCTTGTCTATCAGGTGACCAATAGCATACACTGCAGCCAGAACTACCTATTAAAATGATCAGAGATATCCTAAGGAAAGGGTACCTACTGAACTGAAAGCATGCCTTAAATAAGACAGAATTGGGCTCAACTTCTGCAACAATGTATGTCCTACTTGGCATCTTATTCTACACTTGTTTTTATGAGCCTCGGTTTTCTTGTTGGATAAATGAAAATAATTCTTCTTATACAGATGTAATATGAGTTGCCACATGTAAAATGCAATGCAATTCAAAGTAGTGATTTTTAAAAATTATTTTATTAAAAAAGTTATATTGTATGTTTTATGTGCTAGGCATTATTCCAAGGGATTTATAACAATTAATTCATTGACTGGACTCCTTGTAGCAATTCTATGAGGCAGGTACTATCATTATCATTGCTTTACTCAGGGAGGCAGGGGAACGTTGAGTAACTTATCCAACATCACAGGAAGTGGTAAGTGGTGGAGCTGAGATTTGAACCTAGACATTCTGGCCACAGAATCCATGCACAGTCCTCATGCTGCCTTATTATCACTGAAACAGCTTTGGCCTAAAAGAAACCAAAGTCAAATATAAATTCTAGAATCTGTTCTTCTTTCTTACAAGGTCTCATTCAGTTTAGTTCAGTCCCATCCACTGCAATCTGATTCACTCCAATTCAATTCAGTTTAATTCATTTCAACTCAAGAAATATTTTTTGAATGTTTAATTTGTGTCAATAGCCACTGTATTTGGCATTGTGAGGAGGAGTAGGACCCAAGAAACTTGCGATTTGATGGGGAAGCATAAGTCACATGTAAAAATGATGGTGAAATATGCAGTGGAGAAGGCAGTTTCAAGAAAGATCTTCACATCTGGAAATGTGAGGATCAGGATAAGGATGCTTTATCAACTTTCTTCTCTCTACTGCTCCTTGAATGAAAACTGACCCATTCATGCAGACAGACAGGGGTCTCCTGGAACCACAGAGTGCGGGTAGAGGAAAAGTTGAAACATAGGTACTCTGGACTCCTGAAAAGCAGAGGATCTTTGACTGGGCTTATGTCTTCAACAGTGAGACCATTGCCCTCTGTCTAGTTCCAGCCGGAGTGACTGACAGCCTTTGGCTGCCATTCTAAGCTAAGACGAAGTCATTTCAGTGGCCTGGCATATATGATTATTCGTTCTTCCTGTCTTACTAAGCTTTGCGAGGAAAGCCTGCCTGTTGATGTGGGATTTTCTATTTTTTGATTATTAAAGGAGACAGTTTATATACAACACCTTGCACAGGTCAGACCCACAGTTAATGCATGTAAAGGGGAAAATGTTACCCTAAACCTTTATAATCTGACCACATCCCCAAATCAAATGGCTCACAAGCCTGACTCTGTATGACAGTCATTTTCCTCTTTTAGGGAGTTCTATATTCCTGTTCCAGGGCGAAAACTGGGAAAACCCAGGCAAAGCATCTAAGATCATGCTCTTGCTTGTCTGGTGACCACACTGCATGGAATTTGAGTATTCCCATGGGTAAACTGCTCCCTTACACAACACCCTTTGACGTTACACTATTAAAAAGGCTTGCATATTAAAATTTAAGGCATGTGTAAATACCTCATAATTAACTGCTGTCTATTTAACCAGACAGCTCTAGCAAGTTAATTTGATGTCTGTTATGAGACTTAATAATTGTCAGTGATTTTTTTAAAACAATTTACTGGTATAATCATTAACTACTCCTAGATTATCTTGTCAAATTGATAATTAAATGGCTCAAAAATTCATTACAGAGTTAGTGTATTAATGGGAATGTAATTAAATAATGTTTGCTTATGTAATCTAGAGTTTATTACCTGTACACTTATTCATTTTTTCTATATGTTATTAAATCATCCTAGAGGCCTTTTCAGAATTGATAGAAAACCAACAGTCAATGAATGTCTTATTAGATCCAAATAAGACACTTAATTGAGATACTGAAATAAATATGGATTCTCCATATATGTGGAGAGGTAGGAGAAATCATTACTATTTCATACAGGATCATATTTGGGAAAATAAAGTTCCTTTCCTTCCTTGTTCTATTTCTTCCTGCTTCCCTTCCTCCTCCCTTCCTTCCATCCTTCCTTCCTCCCTTTCTTTCTTCTCCTCTCCTTCCTTTCTCTCCCTTCCACCTTCCATTTCTTTTCTCCCTCCCTTCTTCCTTTCCTCTTTTGGGGGAAAAAAAAAGAAAAGCTCTTTTCTTTCTTTCATCAAGCATTTAAGTCCCTGCTATGTGCTAGCCATTGTGTAAGATACTGAGGCTATAGAAGGCATGATTTCGGTCTAACGTAGTGAAGGAGAAAGACCTGTAAAAAATTGCAATGCAACACGCTTAATGCAACCCTGGAGGCCTGTACAAAGTGCTAAGGGAACATAGAGGTAGGAACAGCTATCTGTATCTGTAGTCAGGGAAGATTTCTCAGAGAAGTTAACTTTTGTGCTTGCCAGAGGATAGGAGGTAGGAGTTTGCCAGGGGAAAAAATTTAGAGAGGGGCATTCTAGGTAGAGGGAATAGTGTGTGCAATAGCCTAGAGACAGAGAACATGAAGCATTCATGAGTAGGATGGAAAGGAATGAATTTTAAACTGCTGAATGTCAAGATCGGAGTTGTGCTTCCCAAAGGATAGCCTTGGATGATAGAGTAGGGATGTCAGTAGCTCTCATTTATACAGTTATGATGTTGCATGGCTTGCCCTGATATCCTTGAGTTTTCAAGATATGTGTACAAATTGCGATCTGTCTGGCCCTGACCTTTCCCACCCACCTTCCTTGTGGTGATCATCATGTGGTCAGGGTTTTAGTTTTACAGGTTACAGCGAATTTCAGCTCTTTTGTCACCATAAAGTTATTCATACTTGTCAGATTACATATTCAAATTTTGAATTTGATAAGTAAGATCACAACATATTTCAACCTGGATCACCTAAAAATACTAATACTTAGTTTAGCTATTCTCGGACATGCTGTGATAGACCCAGGAGGAACAGAAATCAAACTCAAGGATGTTTGGTTATAGGAACAACTCTGGATAAAATTTAGAAGGGAATGGGCCTTAAATTAAGGACTTTGTGAGTTTTCAAGCCCCTAGATAGAATCCAGCCATTCATAACCTTCTTGTCCTTCATGACTACTGAGACATGCAAGAGTCAGTAGTAGTACTTTTTGTCCCTTTCCAAGTGTCAATCACCATAAACGTCACTGCCTGCCTGGCATTGCTCCTGTCTAGATAGCTGGATGCTTTGTGGTGAGGAAGGAAAAAAAGAGACAGAAGGTAGAAATAAAACTGCACTCTAGTATTTAAAATTATCTTGGCTATACTTAGCAAGTAGGAATGTGTTCAGAGTTTCTGGAGACGTTTTTCCATGATGCTTCGAAATCAATTTCATATCCTAATGCTATTCTCAAGTTCAGGCTCATGGAAGAATCTGCTTGGAGGGCTCTTCTTGCCCTGCAAATAAGAATGGTACATTTCCGGTACCAATGTTCTCTGCCTGTGCCAGGCCTCCTTAAGTGATATGAACTGTGACCAGCAATGTTTTAAAATGATCACATTAGATGATCACATTAGACAAGGTCAGGGGCGGTCAAAGTCAATGGCTAAGTAATCCTGAGGGTACAAAATTCTCTAAACTTTGAGCCTGAAAGAACTTAGCTGTAAGTGACAAAAGACACTACAAATACAAAGTAGATTTACTTAAAAAAAAAAAAAAGTATACATTTGTGGAAAGCAGAACTTCAGAACTCCACTCTGGGACCTCTTCTGAAATATTTGCAGGTTTGACCAGAGAAGTAATTCTCATTGTCAAAGCTTTAAACTGAGATGATAAATGATATGCTCTTGAGGGCAAATATAGGAGTGAAGGCTGGACATGAATCTGATGACCAGCCACTTACTAAGTTAATAACAGGACAAGTGGCCTTGTTTCTCAGGGCCTTACTTTCCTCATGTATAAAATGGGATAATAGTCCCAAGCCCACCCATCTGACATCACTGCTGGGAGGAGCAAATGAGACCATGGATGTAACATACCTTATAGATAGGTCATGACGTATTGCATACATGTAAGAGGTTGTATTATGGTTAGAACTAAAAGGGTGTATATATTTCAGAGGCAAATATTCAGATTCAAGGCATACGGTTAGAGGGAGGTACTGCCTTGTCTATCAGAGCCTAGTTTCCAAGTACCGATCAACAGACTGACAGAATTCTTTTGTCTGAGAGCGGTTGCTCCTCCAGGAACTCTCCCTTGGAGGCAGTATTGTAGTTGGCTGCTGACCTGTGTGTATCCTCCACGATTGTATGAGCTCCGTGAGGGTAGGAACCATGACTACTGTGGCAGCACAGCACAATGGTGAAATGCGCAGGATTTGGGGCCAGGCAACCTGGGCCAGTCCTAGTTCCTGGCTTTTCTGCTTATCCACCGTGTGGCTTTGGGTGAATTATTGAACTTTTTCAAGTCTTAGTTTTCTCATCTGTGATATGAAGAAAATAAATATGCCTACCTCATGGTGATGTAAAAAAGATTAAATGAGTTGGTATATGTCAAATCTGGAACATGGAAAATGCTTAAGGAATGCTGGATATTTATTATTATTTTTATTTGTTACTGTTGTTCCCTTCATATTTCTAGTGCCTAGACCAATGTTCTGTTATGAATAACATAACAGTTATTCAACAAGCAGATAAAAACTGCAAAAGAAAGTTTGTATCCCAGCAGATACTTACACTGGAATTCATGAAAACTAAGGGTCAGAGAAAAAATGGCAGAGGACTGAAATACGTGGGTTGGATTTGCAAACTTTAAGGCCTCTTTTGACATTTTGCCTTTACCAATAACAAAAACACATCTACTATACCGATAATTAACAATATTGGTATAGGAAAGAATCGTAAACAATTTTTAAGGCCAGTATCTTACTAGATTCCCACCCCAACCTTGTGGGGGAAAGTATTATTATGGTATCCACTTTGTAGATAAGGAAATAGAGTTTCAGAGAGAAGAAATATCTTGTCCGACCATCACATATCTGGTAAACAGAGGTGCTGAAATTAGAACTTGGTCTTCTGGCTCATTGTTTTTTCCTCTTCCTGGGAACAAACGCAAAGCTAATTCACCCTGGCACTGGGTCTCTGACAGAGGCAGTGGAGCGCATTTTGCAGAAGAGCCTGGTTTGTTTCCCTGATGGCAACAACCAAGTTAGGAGTGTAGCTCCTAGATATCTAGATTTCTTACGGCCATTCATTAAGAATCTCTCACCTATGAGTTTAGCTAAGGCTTTGTGAAGCTCATTTTCAGCTCAGCCTATACCTTGGTTTTGAATCCTATTTTCCTTGGCATATGAAATGTGCGTCACCTTCATTGTGCTGGGTTTTCTCTGGTGAAAGCTAAGCCGATACAACCAGTCCCTGCTCTGAGCGTGGAAACCGGAAGCCCTGAAGGTCTTTCAACCTAGGTTATTTAGGCAAACTAGGCATTGCAGTTTAATTACACCATTGCTCAACTTCATAGATCCTTCAGATTGCCTTCAGAGAAAAACATTTCTCTCAATAATTCAAACCCCTGATAACTTCCTCTGAGAAATTACCAGCAGATTGCAAAAACAGCGTAGTTATTCACTACGTGACCTTTTCTTCAGTCCCATTGTCTTGTACCGCTCTGCAGCACTGCATATTTTTGACAGTTTTACCTCTAGTGCCTCTTGAAATTTAATGTTACTCTGGTTCTCCTACACCTGCATCCTGGCCTTCTCTAAAAACTTCATAGCTTTTTCCTTCTCTACCTTATAACTTTGGACACTTCCCTAAGTCTAAGCCTGTGGTCCTCTGTTTTTTCTTCTCTCTCTTTTTCTTTCTTCTCACCTGCTCTGCCAGTGTTGTGCTAGGCACTAGGAAACAAAGACATGTGAAACATCTTATCTAACCTCAAGGAACCCACAGTCTAGTAGAGGGCCAATGGATGTGTGAACAAAGACCTCTACGTTTAACACACTTTTGTGCTTTGATAGGAGTAGTTGGGCCTTGAGTTGAGAGAGAAGTATAGTAAACTGGGAAGGACAGAGAAGTCGCTATGAAAGAGATCTTCAGAGATGTCTTAAAAGATGAGTAGGTGCTCCTCATTCAGACAAGGAAAGGAAGGAGAGTTGAAATCAGAGTACAGCTTGTACAAAAGAACCAAGGGAAGAAACTTTGAGTTTCATTTTCTGTATCTGTGAAGTGGAGGTAAAAATACTTATGTTGCAATGTTGTTGAAAGCGTTGGCAATGATGTGTATAAACAGAGCCTGAAAGTTAGTAGATAATCAAGGAACGACTGATAATAATGAAAACAAGCCCCCTTTTCTTGTCATTTTTTTTTTTTTTTAAGATGAGATTGGAATAGAAAATTTTAAAGGCCTTTCCAAATCTCATATCCCAACATGTTGTAAAATCCTCTGGGGAAATTTATCAATGGTGCCATCCCTTCTCCCCCGTGTGTTCCCCTAATGCTGGCCACACCTCAGCATTGTCTCCCCTCTGAACACATTAAGGAACCATCAGTTTTACTGACCAACAAATGCTACCTCATTAACTGTATCTTACTGTTATATTAACTTTATATATGGGCTAAACTTGTCTCCTGTACTTGATTGTAAAATCCCTGAAACAAGGATGGGTGCCACTGGATTCAGAACAGGAATAATATATTTGGACTCTGACTCAGGTACCTACTGGCTACAGCTTGGGTAAATTGATTAATGTCCATTTTTTCATGTATTAAATAGGGAGCATGCTAATGGCCACTTTAAAAAATTATTATGATGTTTAAAAGAAATAATTCATACGGTGGTACTTTGTAAACTATACAAAATTATGAATATAGTAAATTTATATAGAATTTATTTCTGTATCTATATTAATAAGGACTGTTTTGGTTGCAACTAACAGAAACTCAACACAAATAAGGCTAAGCAAAAAATCATATTTGGGGAACACAACTGAATAATTTCAACAAATACCAAGTAAGAAAATCAGAACTATGCTTGTCTTCTCTCAGCTATGGTTCTTTTATGTAGATTTCTTTTTTTTTTTAACCTGTTTTTTCCATCCCTTTACTTTGACTCTGTAAATGTCTTTACCAGTTAGGTGGGTTTCTTGTATGTAACACATGGTTGGATTTAAAATTTTTTTTTAAATTTATTTTTACTATATTTTAAGTTCTGGGATAATGTGCAGAATATGCAGGTTTGTACATAGGTATACATGTGCCATGATGGTTTGCTGCACCCATCAGCCCATCATCTACATTAGTTATTTCTCCTAATGCTATCCTTCCTGTAGCCCCCTACCCTCCGACAGGCCCCGGTGTGTGATGTTCCCTTCCATATGTCCACGTGTTCTCATTGTTCAGTTCCCACTTCTGATTGAGAACATGCAGTGTTTGGTTTTCTGTTCCTGTGTTAGTTTGCTGAGAATGATGGTTTCCAGCTTCATCCATGTCCCTGCAAAGGACATGAACCCATTCTTTTTTATCACTACATGGTATTCCATGGTGTATATGTGCCACATTTTCTTTATTCAGTCTAACATTGATGGGCATTTGGGTTGATTCCAAGTCTTTGCTATTGTGAGTAGTGCTGCAATAAACATACATGTGCATGTGTCTTTATAGTAGAATGATTTATAATCCTTTGGGTACACACCCAGTAATGGGATTTTTGGGTCAAATGGTGTTTCTAGTTCTAGATCCTTGAGGAATCGTCACACTTTCTTCCACAATGGTTGAACTAATTTACATTTCCACAGTGTAAAAGCATTCCTATTTCTCCACATCCTCTTCTGCATCTGTTGCTTCCTGATTTTTTAATGAATCGCCATTCTAAGTGGCGTGAGATGGTATCTCATTGTGGTTTTGATTTGCATTTCTCTAATGACCAGCGATGATGAGCTTTTCTTCATATGTTTGTTGGCCACATAAATGTCTTCTTTTGAGAAGTGTCTGTTCATACCCTTTGCCTACTTTTTGATAGGGTTGTTTGTTTTTTTCTTGTAAATTTGTTTAAGTTCTTTGTAGATTCTAGATATTAGCCCTTTGTCAGATGGATAGATTGCAAAAATTTTCTCCCATTCTGTAGATTGCCTGGTCACTCTGATGATAGTTTCTTTTGCTGTACAGAAGCTCTTTAATTAGATCCCATTTGTCAATTTTGGCTTTTGCTTCAATTGCTTTTGGTAATTTAGTCATGAAGTCTTTGCACATGCCTGTGTCCTGAATGGTATTGCCTAGGTTTTCTTCTAGGGTTTTTATAGTCTTAGGTCTTATGTTTAAATCTTTAATCCATCTTGAGTTGATTTTTGTGTAAGGTGTAAAGAAAGGGTCCAGGTTCTATTTTCTGCATATGGCTAGCCAGTTTTCCCAACATCATTTATTAAATAGGGAATCCTTTTCCCATTGCTTGTTTTTGTCAGGTTTGTCAAAGATCAGATGGTTGTAGATGTGTGGTGTTATTTCTGAGGCCTCTGTTCTGTTCCATTGTTCTATATATCTGTTTTGGTACCAGTATCATGCTGTTTTGGTTATTGTAGCCTTGTAGTGTAGTTTGAAGTCAGATAGCGTGATGCCTCCAGCTTTGTTCTTTTTGCTTAGGATTGTCTTGGCTATATGGGGTCTTTTTCAGTTCCATATGAAATTTAAAGTAGTTTTTTTCTAATTCTGTAAAGAAAGTCAGTGGTAGCTTGATGGGAATAGTATTGAATCTATAAATTACTTTGGGCAGTATGAGCATTTTCACAATATTGATTCTTCCTATCCATGAGCATGGAATGTTTTTCCATTTGTTTGTGTCCTCTCTTATTTCCTTGAGCAGTGGTTGGTAGTTCTTCTTGAAGAGGGCCTTCATATCCCTTGTAAGTTTTTGGGTATCTCTTCCTGGGTGCCTCTCAGCAGCTGCAGGTTTGTATCATATCCATTTAATAACCTTAATCAAAAGTCATTTTTCCCCCAAGTAATTTTGGCAAAAATCCAAGAATCAATTCTCCATGTACTGAAATGGGCATGCACCTATCTATAATTCAGTCGCAGTGGCTATTGAAGTTAGATATGCTGACTGGTTAAGCCTGGATCTACTCCACTGCTGGAACTTACATGAAGAAGATAGTTTCTCACTACATGAATTGACAGTGGGAGGGGTGGTTCCCTAAAGGAAAAGTGTGATGCTGTTGCCAGAATATGAGAAAGTAGGAGCTTATAAGGTTATAACTACAGCATCACTATAGTAGCCTTATAAATCAAGTCTCCAGGAGCTAAAAGGGCAGATACTCTTTGTGGATGTGCCATGAAGCACACATTGGGACAATGCTGTGACGAATCACAGCCCATGTCTTGTAAGGCAAATCAATGCATTCAACCAGAAATCTAAAAGAAGACAAATTGTGGAAAGTTCCAAAACAGGGATATTCACAGGACATATAGTGGGAGTCCAACCAACGTTTAATTGCTTTGATGTTGATTTCAAACTGGCCTAAAGTTTTCTTATACTGGCATTGGTGAGCATGAGAGTGAGAGGAACAGAGAAAGTTCTGAAACCATATTTTTAAACAAAGTCTTTTAGAATAAAACATTCATTCATTTGAATACCTGTCTAAAAGCGGGAGGGCCTCTGATGAGTTCAGCCCAGGACAAGCTCAGCGCTATGGAGCCAGGCTGCCAAGAGGCAGGAAAGGGCCGAGCCTGCAGCCACAGGAGTGTATTGTTTCCTGCCAACTGGGGCTGCTTCCTCCTCCCACCAGTCTCCGGGCAGCAGAGCCGCCACCCTTTGGTGTCTTTTGTGGTGGGCATGGTTGCCACCAGAGTTGGGCCGAGCATGGACACCGGGATGAGCCCACTTTTCTGATGAGCTTATCCCAGTATCCATGCTCAGTCCCAGCTCTGGTGGCAGCTGGCTACATTGTTGGCAGTCACTGGATAGCATCTAGCGAGAGACTTGGCAAATGCCAGAAATGGCCCCTGACTTTGTGCTGCTGCTACTTTGGGAAAATGGACTAGGTTGAGGAACTGAAAGGTCTTCCAGCTTTCCTTTCTCCTCCTCTCTGACCTCACCTTCCTCCCTAACTCCTTTCCCCATCAACTTTTTCTCCTTTCTCCTTTTTCTGTTTGCCCCTTCTCATAGGATGACATTCTCTTCAGGATAGCATTAATGTCTTTATTAAAGACAAAGCCCCAGTTAGAGGGCCTGTATTGAGACAAAAAAATGCAAATCTTGTCTTTAAACTTTCATTGTAATTGAAGGAGCATCCCCAAGGCAATAAACCCGAGGAAGGCAGTGGTGACCCCAGAGACAGGCATATCTGGTGGTTTTGGAAGTTCAGAGGCAGGAGAAGTAACTTCAGCTGGGCGTTCATGGAGTGCTTCCTGGGGTAGGTTTTATTTAAGTTAGATCTTTTCATTTAAGTTAGATCTTAAAACAAAACAAAACAACACCACACACACACACACACACACACACACACACACACACAAATTAACCTTGCAAAATGAGCAAGGGATGCAGGCACAGCCCCAAGAAGTACTCAAGCTTCATGTGCTAATGTCTACATCATTTGCTGATTACTATGGCTCCTCACTCAGAGCTTGAATAATTTTAGTTTACACAAACTGCTAATAAACTTGGCTACCTATAGATGTATACAAGACCCAAAACAGCACATTCGACGTGGAAGAAGGGGTTACAAGAGGCAGGCCTACTAAAAAGGAAGACAAGTACAAGGTTGACGATTTGATAAGATGAGAGGAGATAGAAAACAAGATGAGAGGAGATAGAGCCCCTGCCGCGAATCCTCAGTCACTTAAAAATCACAGCAATCCGATCAAGTGTGGAGTCAAGTGGTGCTTTCCATTTAGAGGGTCCTCCAGAATGTCATCATATAGTATATTTCAGTGAAAAAAGTGACAGCCTACAGAGTGCCCCCTTGTGAAAGGCTAAATTATTTTCTTTATGCTTTGTCTTAGAAGATAGACAAATGCATAATCGATTTTAGAAAGAGTTCCATCCCAATAGAGTTACAATGGAGTTTGTATTAAAACCATAAACCTTCAGCATTTGAAATGCTGCTCATCAGAGAAGAAATCATTTGGTTTGACTTTTAATAAATTCCAAAGTTCTGTGGATCACATTATGTCATACACTCTCATCCAAACTCCTTCTTATCATGTCTATGCCTCCTCCACTCCTGAGATTTCTTTCGCTGCTTCCTTGACTGAGGCTTTCTGCAGCTCCCCTCCAGAGTCTGGCGCACGGAGCTCCTGCTGGTGCTTCTTCTGCATTTCCAATACGCCAGTGAGGGGGCAGCAGGGGAAGCTCGGAGGCAGGGGCTACTTGGCTTCCAATTGAAGACTTGGAAATGTTAGAAAAGTCCCTTCCTCTCTCTGAACCCCTGTTTTCCCATTCAGAAAATAGGAATAATAACCTTATTCGCGGAGCTGTTGTGAAAACAAAAGGCATTAATGCCTGTGAGCATGCTTGGTGAACTGGGCAGCGTTCCATTCTCAATTCATGCAGAGCAATTATAACTGCCCCCTCCCCTAGTTGTCATTTGCATATGGACCCGTCTCCCTCCCTCGCTTGTCAATTGACTTGACGCTGTGTTTTCCCTGGTTTTTGTTTTGTTTTGTTTTGGGTATCTCCCCGAGATAAGCCCATTTTGGGCTCTGCAGGTCATGTGCGTTGTGTAACCCTGGAGGAGGGACAGTATTCCCTCGAAGCTGATAATGTAAATAGGGTCATCCACGGCTGTGTGATGCAGGGGCCCTGGCCACAGGGCCTAGAGTGCTGCTGTCTCTGTATGTATTAAACATTAGTGACTCTTTTTCTATCCTTACTATTTTATTTTACTGTGTACTGACCCTGAGGCATAAAATATTACTGCGTACTGACCCTGAATTGAAAATTTTGCACTGTATTATTCAGCTTCAGGCCTACCTTTCAATATCCCATTTCATTTTTGACTGGACTACACTGGTCATCATCTTGAGGGAATTTTCCCAGCCACGGAAGTCTTCTGGTGAAGAGGGTCTTTAGACTGGCGTGGTTTCAAAGTAAATATAAGTAACATAATTGGCAAGTCTGATATTTAGGCCTTGGTGTTTTAATCCCCAGTTCTTTGAAAATGGGCCCATCTCAGCAGCCAGGCTTGAAAGTGGAGGGGGGTGGCGGAGGAAGGAAATCACAGCATGTTTCTGCTGCACTCTCCTCTTTCCACTCTCATCTAAAGACTTTGTAGCATCTGTAAAATATTGTGGTCTAACTGCTATTTGATTCTTGGTGGGCTTCCGTTTCTTCCTCTGTGGACTGGGACTAATCATACGCACATCAGAGGGTTGCTAAAGAGTGACATGAGATGCTATGTGTGTGCCTCCAGGCACAGAGCCAGACCCTTCTTAGGTGCTCACAAAAACAACAGGTGAACCTGAAACCATGGTGACAAACAGCCTGCTTCTCCTCTTCTCTGACAATGTTTTTCTAAACTGGGGAGCTCTGACATAAAACTTTGTCTTAAAATGAGAGAACGATCTATCTACGTGTAACTTCCACCAATGAGACCCCTGGGCGAGGATGCTGTGTCTTCCCATTTTCTTAGCATCCTCACTCTGTCCCCTGGTGAGGACAGACAACAGAGAACTGCTGTGGTCAGCGAGCCGAGGAGCCAGACAAGGCTCTGTGGTTACGTGCTTATTTAGTTTCTTATTTATTACTTTTGCAGCTAACATTTTTACAATCATGTTATTTTGTGGTTTATTTGCAAAATGCATTGTGAGCCAAGTTTGCTTGAAATGTGCTCTGAGTCAGAAAATGGTTGCATAGGGGACCCAGAGAGATGGGAGGGGAGGCCAAAGAGCAGTTGCAAGAACATTATATAATTGATATATCTGTTATTGCTCCTTTCCTTGTAATTAGACTACTCAAGGCAGACGGAGAAATGGAAACTAAGAATGCATAATAGGCTCATGTGCGGCAGCTTGAACAGACTCTTCTGCCTTAGAAGTCAGATGCAAAGGGGCCAGCCTGGGACTTGGGGAAGAGAACCCTGGAGAAAGCTTCACTCCTGCTTAACCACCCACGAGCACCAAAGCAGCATCTTTGAAAATCTTTGGGAGACAACAGTAGAGCTTGGTTAGAGAGGCAAAAGTGACGGATAATGAATTAACTCATAAATACTATTAGAGAGTTTATTATAAATTGTTTTTGAAGATTTTAATAAAAGCAAAAACCTAGTTTTCAGAGATTAGCTAAAATAAGTCCCAAGAGAAGCTTTGCCAGAAACCGTTTTTCCTTTTAACTCTCTATTCTTCCTTTCTCACCCCCCAGGCAATGGTAGATTCCTAAGAGGACTCCTGTTGTTGGTGAAGCCCATTTTGACTGTGTTCAAGTTTGTTCTTGTATTATTCCATCTGGTGGCTCCCCAAACCGCTTTCTTTTTTTACTCTCCTTGTAAATATTTACATAAGAAGGCTCTTGCAACGGCAGGATCCTATATTGGTGGATTGGCGCAAAGCAGAGTCTTGACGTGTTTTATTCCTTTTACGAACAATTCGGTTAAGTGGATTCTCTCCCAGCTCATTAAAAAATAGCCTTTTATTTTAATAACACCATCAGAAACTAAACAGCATCAGAGGCGAAAATAAGTTTGCAATGTGCAGCCTCAAGTGGCAATCTCTGAGCCACAGTTAGTGGTTGATGCAAGAAGTGGTGATTGTAGTTAATGGCTGGAAAGAAGGATGCATTGAAGGGGCTCATCTCCCTAGGCAGAACAAGGATCTGTGCTGTTTTCTGGGACAGCTGGATGCGTAAGAGATCAGATAACTGGATCAGGAGATCAAAACTTGGTTCCCAAACTTCAGACTTCAGCTCATCTTGCCTTCCTCCCTGAGGCACTATCTTTGTGTGCTCTCTCTTCGCTGTCCTCCCTCCTGGACAAGTCCATCCTTGCCCACAGCTTTAACTGATACTTCTTTAGAGGGAGCAGTCAAACCTCTCTTTTTAGCTTTACTCTCTCTTTTGAGCCCCAGTTCTGCGTTCCCAGTTTTTCTGGACATTTTAAACAAGATTGCCATCACAGCCCAAACCTGACAGGACCAAAGCCAACCTCAACTCCTTCTGAACCTGGTCACACTGTTGATCTTGTGCAACCTTCCAGTGTCACCCAAACCAGCTTGATCCCAAAATCTGTCACCTCTGCCCCACCCCCACATCCCCAAATCTAATCAGTTGCCAAATGGTGTTGATTTTAATACTGCATGAAGACTTGCATTGGTACATCTGTTTCTGTCCTCGCTGTCATTGTCCTAGGCTTCCTTAAACTCCATACATTTATTCATCCATGTGCTCATTCATTCCACATACGCATTGATTGGATACTTCCTATATACTAGACATCTAGTAGGTGCTGGAAATATAGAAGTGAACAAGACAAAAAGAATTTGCACCTGTTCTCATGGGGGAAGATGCACGTCAAAAAATTAATGTTAAAATTTGTTAAATTTGACCTTATACGAAAAATATGAGAAATCACAGGCTTATCTGTCTTCTGATACTACCGAGCCTTACAGCATGATGTTGCTATGTTCATTTGTCTGACTATGTTGTTTTCCTTCTCAAATGCCATCAATGCCCCTCAATGTTACCTACTCATTTCGTACCATTTATTTACTCATTCGTTTCTTCATTCATATGTTCTTTTGTTCTCTGTCACACCATCCTCTTCATTGTCTCCATGCTCTTGCTAAGGTGGTTCCTTCTGCCCACAGCACTCTCTTTACCTCACTGCACCCAGCCATTCGTCACTTGGTTAATTGAAGAGACACCTTGATTAATGCAGATGTCAACACTTCGAGGAAGACATCTCCACTCCTCACTGAAGTCTTTCATAACATGCTCACAAGCTTTTTCTCCATCCTTTCATCCCATCCATTAGGTAACTGTTCGCTCTTCATACTTCCAGGACAGCATGATAGCATTTGATACCAATTAATCTGTTCTGTGACACTAGCCTTGACCTACACTTGGCGTTTGTAGAAAGTCTTTGAGTTAAAGCCTCCGTTTTCCCTTACACACAGTTTGATTTGACTGACCTCGCTGGCCTTTGTCACTCTGGTGTGGGGGTAGAAACTGTCTCCTTTAAGATGCAGTCCACAGAAGCGTCTATTAACTGGATTTCTTGGTTATTACTGGATTGCATTAGATTTAAAACATGCGGAAGAGATAGTTTGGATATGGCCATTTATTATGTGACCTGGAATAAAAGGGCAGTGTATTGTAAAGTTGGGCAGCAGCATCTTCATAAGAAGTATTCCTGGTTTTGCTAGGAACTTCTTAAAAAAGAATAGAAGAGTTAGTATTATTCTGCATTTCTTTCTTTTTTTCTTCATCGAATTTACAGGTGGGAAGAGGAGGTTTAGAGAACTGCAATTTGTATGTGTTACAGTGAATTAGAAGAGATGACGGGGTTATTAGAAACCAGGCATTAGGAAAATAAAGTTTGATATTCGATCACTTGCATTTGCATGGCTTCAATGAAAATTGATTAGTGGTGTTTTGTTCAGTTAGTCTACTGTGTTTTGATTTCTTCGTATGTAATGACCTCTCACCTGACCCTTTCAAAAAAATAGACCAGCATTCTGGAGAACGCGGAGTGTCAGCTAGGGAGGCACAGTGCAGTGTCAGAGAGCTGCTGAAAGCTGCTGAGCCACACCTGGCTGCAGCTGGGGTGAAGATGGGTCTGAGTTCTGAGAAAGACTGCGCACTCTCCCTGTTGGAAAGACAGACTTCATTTCGGGAAATATTCAATAAAAAGTTTTGAGACACAGAGTCCCATTCATGGTGAGAGAGATTGAAGGTAGCTGTTTTCCCTCTTAAGGTTTGGCGCAGTCTGTAAGGATACTATTTAATGTAATCCAGAACTGATTATTTTGTTGATCATGTTTCAAAACCCCTGCCCTTTAAACAAGTTCCCAGAGTGAATTGAAGGCAATTGTGGGAAGTTTAACTTTTTAAAGGAAGTCTTGTTGTATTTTGAGATTGAGGGAGAGGATGATGGGAGAGGGTGACTGGAAACCTGCCCAAGGACTGAAAAATCTAAGGGGATGGGAAGAAGGATGAACAGAGAAGAGAAAGATTAGAATTCTGGGTCAGAAACTCTCACTGAATGAGTCATCCCACAGGACAAATAAAACCTCACTCATCACCCTGTCTTCCCTCTCTGTAGCAAGAGAAGCAAACATTGGGGCCCGGGAAAAACATCAGCAACTTCTTGTAGCATCTGTAGGTGGGGAAGGTTTCCAAGCCACTGAGAGGGCTGTGAACGCAGTTACTGGGGCTCCAGTTTTTCTCAGCCAAGTAGGAAGAACCTCTAAATTGACCTTGGAAAAACATACTCAATGAAGGAAAAAAATATGGTAAGCTCTCCCTGTGTATTTGTATTAGAGTTTTTTTTTTTTTTTTAAAGAAACAAATACATTGCTTTCCAGTTTTCCATGAAAAGAGTTTGAATACTCTCATATTCACAGTGGTAAAATCCTTAGAGTGGGATTTGAAAGGCTGTAGACAGGACTTAAGCTTTGCCCCTCTTTAATAAGCACAAGGTCATCCACATAGTACCACTGTATTCGTATTAAAAAGCCTAAGGGGGAAAGCATTCTTGCCACTCCTCTCAGCAAAGATTGAAATTAGCATTTTTATGAAGAACATAAACTCTCTGCATATCAGAGATGCACTTTTATTACTCTGAAACTGGCTCGAGTAAGCATCCTGCAAACATTTGGCTCTTTCTCTTCCAGGAGGAGGCCAATTAAAACACAGTCTGTCTAACTGCCAGTCCCTACCCACTCTTCAGTGGGGCAACAACAATACCGAGATGGCAGCGTTGGCGCCTGCAAAAGTGGCTTTTCAGTTATTGGGCACCTGGAGGGAAAATAATGATTTCTTGGCGCTCATCACAAAAACAAATTTAAAAAAAAAAAACAACAACAACCAAAAAACAAAAAAACCCGAAGGCTTATTTTACTTGCCCCTCCTCCCTCCAATGATGAATCGCATGGTTCAGACAGACAATTTAACTTGCCACCAATTGTGTCAACTGTTCTCCCTGTTCTCCCACCTCTGGAGCAATGAGGCTCAAGGGAGAGGGGCAGTTGACTGTGTCTCGGTGGCGCCAGCAGGCTTTACAAGCTGCGATTACCCTCTGGCAGGCAGCCCGTGCCGGTGAGCTGCTCTCTGGAGCAGAGATCCACAGCTGTGCAGACCCCCTGTGGCTACCAACAGACATGCCATTTGATGTTGTTTCTTCAGGTATTGTCTCATCTGACTAGTGGTTTTTCTATTACAAGAGGCCTCTCTATCATGGCATGAAGCAGAAAGTGGAAAGGACAGTGTCTGGCTGCTTTTGGAGCCAGAGGCAACAGGCCAGGATTTACCTCACTCGTTTGGATTTACTCATCAGCCAAATGAGTCTTGCTAAAATATTTAGTCTCCATATACACAATAAACAATTTTGAACCGAATTCAGATTCAAGACTCAATTTCCCTTCCAATGGAAATGACACCAAGCACAGGTACATAAATGATGCTCAGTAAACATTTCTTAATGTGCCAAGACCTAGGGAGGAAGTCTTTTCACAGCGTACCTCTGTCCATTTCCCTCTACTTTTGTGATGTGGTAAAATTCAATCTTGTGATTGCTCTACTAATATTACCTCTGACAATGAATCTTCCTGATTTCAAAGAGTGGACTGACTTCCTATGGAAACAGTTCATGCAGTATTTGGAGGTTTAACAGTTTTGATGCTTTTGGATACAAATAAAAGAGTACCTGTCAAAACTAACTCAGACAATGGAGATTTATTAATAAAACTTACAAATGAGATGTCCAGAGATTAGCAGTTCTGGTGGTAGATCAATAACACATCAATGTCAAGGGTTAAGATCAATGTCTCTTGCATTTTCTTTTTCTTTTCTTCATGGTTTCAAGATGGCTGCTGCAGTTCTGAACCACATCTTCATACAATAATGACTAAAACACAACAGAAGATACTTTCATTTTAAAGACCTAAAAGGTTTCCTGTTATATTGTATTTCTCATAACTGGGTCACATGCAAAGTAAAAACAAATTGCCATGAGTGACTAGACCCCTAGACCCATTGTGTTAGTTTGGTGGGATAGCCATAACAGTATCACAGACTGGGTGGCTCAAACAACAGAATTTTTTTTTCTCATGATTCTGGATGAGAGAAGTGCAAGATCAAGATGTCAGTAAGACTGGCTTCTTCTGAGACCTCTCTTCTTTGCTTTTAGATGGCTGCCTTCTGCCTGTGTCTTCACATGGTCTTCCCTCTATGTGTTTCTGTGTCCTAATTTCTTCTTACAAGGACACCAGTCATAATGGATGGTGGCCCACCCTAACAACTTCATTTTAACTTGATTACCTTTTTAAAGAGCTTATCTCCAATGATAGTCACATTCTGAGGTAATAGGACTCAGGACTTCAACAAGGGGGAGGGAGGGACATACAATTCACCCCCAATCACCCATCATGATTGATCCTTTGAGATTCAGCATATTACTGCTCTGGTAACACGGGGGCCTGAGTAACAAAGAAAGAGGAGAAACTCTCATCTATGTCTTTACCTATTATCATTATTTTGTTCATGTAATAATTGTTGAGATGCCTTCATTTCCCCAAATGTGATTAAAGAGCCCAATATAAGAAACACTTTAGAAAACTGAAGATTATAATAATGATAACGTCTGTTGCTAGATATGTCCCTGGACACATGGCCAGCAGTATTTAGTGAGAGCATATTCTTTTGTAGCAAGTGTGTGTCCGAGAAAATAAATGGATTTTCTTAATAAATGACACAATAACTTCTGTTAAGGAAGAATAAATATTGGTTTAGAAAAATTCTTGACACCTGATTAGTGGGAAAGTGATTCTTAGAGATCATGGGCTACCAGCAGCCAAAATAACACAAGAAAAGATTAAACTTATTATTATTTTGAGATGGAGTCTCACTCTGTTGCCTAGGCTGGAGTGCAGTGGCACAAACTGCTCACTGCAACCTTCGCCTCAAGAGCTCAAGCGATTCTCCTGTCTCAGCCTTCTAAGTAGCTGGGCCCACCACCCACGCCCAGCTAATTTTTTGCATTTTTAGTACAGATGGGGTTTCACCATGTTGGCCAGGCTGGTCTTGAACTCCTGACCACAGGTGATCCAGCTGCCTCAGCTTCTCAAAGTGTAGGGATTACGGATATGAGCCACCACACCTGGCTTTAAACTTATTTGAATAAACCATGAGCTGAAATTTGGTAGGGGAAAACACGAGAAGTTAGAAGATAGCACAAGCCTTGAAGACCCTGAGTGAAAATTGGACAGGAACAATATCTGGTTGTGGGAGAATCAAGTCTTCCTAGAATGAAGAAATCTGATGTCTGGTTTGAACATATTTTTGCTGGTGTGATGTAGTACTCTCCTCAGCCACCTTCCTTTGATCATCAATAAAACATACTATGCACACAACTGTCTCAAGAGGGTAGAGTTTTGGGGAAACCAAGTATGCAATGTCATTGGATATGCCGTGAGTGGACCTGGTAGATGACCTATAGATGGAACTGATTAAACAAACCTGATTTCCAGAAACGCAGTTATCTGTGAGCTGTAAGCACTTTCTACTCCTACCTTTAAGTAAAAACAGAAATCTGGAGAAGACTGTTTCAATTTTCACAGGACACTGTCAGGGATATAAGAATGAAGATGTGTTTGACTCAATTTTATCTGCCTTTTATGGGGCAGGACGATCCCAGATTTTATCTAGGTTACATGTATACAGTAACATTTTAAATGGTAAGAAACAGTCCAACCTTACATTACATTATGAATGATTTTTTAAATGTTTATCTATGTATTAGTCTATATTTTCCAAGCCTTCAACTTTTATTATATAGGATTACTATAATCTTGAGAAAATAGTGCAAACTTTTAAAACATTTTATTTGATAAAAATTTTTATTTTGAGATAATTTTATTTTACCTTATTTTATTTTTGTTTTTTAATTTTTGGGATGGAGTCTCACTCTGTCGCCCAGGCTGAAGTGCAGTGGTGCGATCTCGGCTCTCTGCCTCCTGGGTTCAAGTGATCCTCCTGCCTCAGCCTCCTGAGCAGTTGGGATTGCAGATGCCCACCACCACGCCCAGCTAATTTTTTTTTCTTTTTTTGGTATCTTTAGTAGAGACAGGGTTTCACCATGTTGGCCAGGCTGGTCTCAAACTCCTGACCTCACATGATCTGTCTGCCTCGGCCTCCCAAAGTGCTGGGATTACAGGCGTGAGCCACCATGCCCGGCCCAATTTTGAGATAATTTTAAATAAACATGCAGGTGAAAGAAACAATACAGATACCTCATATACCCTTTACTCAGTATCTACCCATGGTGGCATCTTGCAAAACTCTAGTACAATATTACATCCAGGGTATTAACTTCGGTGCAGTGAAGATACAGAACATTTCCCTACCATAGGGAGCCCTTGTGCTGCCCTTTTAGCCACATCCTCATCCTTCTCATGCCATCCCCTCCTTACCTCTAGCAACTACCAATCTGTTCTCTATTTTTATAATTTGGTCATTTCAAAAATGCTGTATAAATGGAATCATGCTGTATATAACCTTTTGGAATTGGCTTTTCCCACTCAGTGCAATTTCCTGGAAAGTCATCCAGGTGGTAACCATAGATCAACATATTTTTCTTTTTATTGTTGAGTACTATTCTATGATATGGACATGCCAGAGTTTGTTTAAACATTCACCTATTGAAAGACTTCTGGGCTGTTTCCAGTTATGGGATATTACAAAGGTGCCTGTTACAGATTGAATCTCGTTCTCCTAAAATGTTGAATTCTTAACCCCCAATACCTCAGAAAGTGACCCTATTTTGAGGTAGGCTCTTTGCAGAGGTACTCAAATTAAAATACAATCATTAATGTAGGCCATTATTCGATATGAGTGGTGTCCTTATGAAAAGGTCAAATTTAGAGACGGCCATGTACACCGAGAGACTGCCATGTGAAAATGAAGTCAGAGACTGGGGCAATGCTTCTTCAAGCCAAGGAACACCCATTTCCAGGAAACCTCCAGTAGTGAGGTGAGAGGCATGGAGCAGATTCTCTCTCACAACCCTCAGAAGAAAGCAACCCTGCTGATACTTTGGTTTTGGGCATCCAGTCTCCAAAAGTGTGAGACAATAAATAGCTACTGTTTAAGCCACTCTGCAGTACTTTGTTAATGGCAGCACTAGCAAACGAATATAGTGCCATAAACTAATGTGTATAGGTTTTTGTAAGACACAAATCCTCATTTCTTTGGAATAAATGGCCAGGAATGCAATTGCTGGGTCATAGGGTAGCTGCATATTAAGTTAAAAGAAAATAGCCTGTTTTCCAGAATGGCTATACTTCTTTACATTCCCAAATCAATGTAAAGGATGACTCAAATTCTTGGCATTCTCACTGAAGTTTGATGTTGTTACTATGTTTTTATTTTAGCCGTTCCACTGGGTATATATTGGTATCTCATTATGATATTTATTTGCATTTCTCTAATGGCTAATGATGATGGACTTCTTTTCATGAGCTTGTTTGTTTCTACTATTGAATTGTGAGGGTTTTTATATATTATGAATAGCAGTTCTTTGTTATGTATGTACTTTGCTTATATTTTCCCACTTTATAGCTTGTCTTATCCTCCCCTTAATAGAGGTGTTTTGTGGATCACAAGTTTGTAATTTAGACGAAATCTGCTTTATCATTTGTTTCTTTTTATGGATCATGCCTTTAGTGTCCATTCTAAGAAATTTTTGCCTAGCTCATAATATGCCAGAGTAATTTCTATATTTATTATAAAATGTTTTTAGCTTTGTAATTTACATTTGAGTCCATGATTCACTTTGAGTTAATTTTTATATAAAGTGTAAAGATTATGTCACGGTTCACTATTTGTCTATAGAAGTCCAATTACTCTAGCACCGTTTATTGAAAAGGCTACCTTTTTTCCATTGGATTGTTTTTGCACCTTTGTCAAAAATCAGTTAGGCATATTTGTGTGAGTCTGGTTTTGGGTTCTCTAACCTGTTCCATTGATCTGTGTGTCTATTCCTCAACCAAATACCATACTGTATTGATTAAGCCTTAATATCAGGTAGAGTGGTTTCTCCCACTTTCTTCTTCTTTTTTCTCCTGTCAATCTCTGTTTTTATTTTTAAATAAGAATTGATGTATTTAGTTCACTTATATTTAATACAATTATTGATCTCTTAAGGTTAAGTTTTCCCTTTAATTTTATGGTTTGGGTTTATTCTATTTTTTGTGTTTCTTTGTTTTCTGTCATTCTCTGTGTTATGTGAACACTGTTTAGCATTTCATTTTGACTTTTTCCTATCTTTTGGAGTGTTATCTCTTTATACAGGATTTTTGGTGGTTGCTGTTAATTTTTCATTATATATACATAGCTTATCACTATTTACTTGTATCATCATTTTGCCAGTTTAAATGAAGTGTATAGACTTTACTTTCTTTTGTATTTCTTATTTATAACATAATATTCTTATAATATCTTAAATATTTCCTCTATATACATTTAACTCCACATTAGACAGTGTTGTAATTTTTTCTTCAGTCACCATGGTTAGGAAAACTCAAGATGAAGAGGAAAGTCTATTTTATTTATTTATGTTTTTGCTTACTATTTACTTTCTTTTTTCTGATGTTCCAAGAGTCTTTAAAAAAAATCTTTTATTTTCTGTTTAGAGAACTTTCTTAGCCATTCTGCTATGATAAGTTTTCTGCTGACAAATTATCTTAGTTTTTTGCCTCTGAAAGTGTCTTGATATCCTTTCATTCTTAAATAATATTTTCACTGCCTAATAGATTACTACTTGACAATTTTTTTTTTTTTGTAAAGCACATGGAAAAATGTTATGTCACTTTCTTCTGGCCTCAATGATTTCTGATGAGAAATCCACTGTTATTTGATATATTTTTTTCTTATGTAGGTATGGTTTTGCTGTTTCTTCATCACTTTCAATTTTTTTTTCTTTTGAGATCTTCTACTATAATGTGTCTTGGTATGAATTTTTTTTTTCTTCTCTTTGTGATTCATCCAGCCTTTGGATCTGCAGATTTACAGAATTTTTTTGGCCAAATTTGGGGAGTTTGAGTTCATTATTACATTAAGTACATTTTCAGCTCTCCAGTTTTCCTCCTTTAATTCTGGCATTTACATGACATAAATGTTATGTCTTTTGTTATTTTCCACAGGAAGTGAGACTTTGTTCATATTTTTCTTAGCCTATTTTTTTCTCTGTTGTTCAAATTGAGTAATTTCTACTGTTCTTAAAGTTCACTAGTTAGTATGTCTCCTCCATCTTGCTGTTGAACCCATCATTGAGTTTTTTATTTCAGTTATTACATTTGTAAGTTCTAATATTTCTATTTTGTCTTTTATAATATTTTATATTTCTTGCTGAGAAATATTTACTAGGATTTTCTGTTAGTTTTTCATCTGCGTCAACTATGTTAATAATTATTTATTGAAGCATTTTTATGATAGCTGCTTTACAATATTTGTCAGATAATTCTAACGTCACTGTCATCTTAGCATTGGCTTCCACTGATTGTGCATTATTCTCTTGCATTCAGTTCAAGACCTTCCTGGTACTTGGCATGAACGTTTTAAATTGAAATCTGGACATTTTGGGCATTATGTTATGAAAAACTGGATCTTACTAATAACCTTCTGTTTTAGCTTGTTCTTTCTGATACCACTTCAGTAGGGAAAGAGTAGGACACTGTCTTGTTACCAACTTGGCCTCCTTTGACACACAATAGCATGGGTTCCTCCTTACTGCTGAGTTGAGAGTTCCAGCTTCCTACTGGGAGCCTCTGCTGATACCTGCTTAGTTGGAAGAGGCCAGTGCTAGGTTACTGATGTCCCCGTGGCCTTCACTTCCCACACGGGACAGTGGTGATGGTGGTGGCAGTCTCAGGACCATGGGAAGTGGTGAAAGTCCTAACTCTGAACTAGGCCCTTTTTGATAGGACTCCAGAAGGGAATAAGAGAGTGTTTCATTTCTGCTTAGTGGGTGTGGAAGTCCAGGCTCTCCCTGTGGTTTTGACTGACACTGAGTAGGTGGGAGAAATTGTCCTTGCCCTATAGCGATGAAAGATTCAGCTTCTAACTTGGCCGTCTCAGACACTCCTCCTGCAAGGGGCTCATTGCAGCCAGGTGACGGTGGAATTCTCGGTTCCTCCTTGGCCTTTGCTGGTGTACGTGAAAAGAGGCATAAGTTTTTTTCTATGAAGTCTGGGTAGAATAGGGTGGTTATTGTCAAAAGGACTTCTGTCTTGCTAGGCTCCCCCTGTCCTGGCCCTTTGGCTAGAGAGCTGACTTTGGTGCGACTTTATTTATTTGTCTGGGCCCATTCGGTGTTTCTGGGTTTCCATCTTCTGCACTGCAAAGTTTGAATTATGTGAGATGAAAAGAGAACTCACCACTGTGTTGTCTCTTGTATCCAGAGGTCCCTAGACTATCTACCTTCTTCTCTCTGCCTTTCAGACAAGGTGTTTATTTCATGTATGTGTTCAGGGGTTTTAGTTGTGATTAGCAGGAGAGATAAGAAAAATAAAAACATTGACTCCATATTCTTGTAATATACGTTTCTAACATCTTATTTTAAAACACTATTAGATATTAAAAAGTTACAAAATTAGTACAAGAAATGTCTGAATATAATTTATCCATAGTGCCCCCAAATAGTTAACATTTTAGCATCGTTGCTTTATATTTATTCATTCATTCTTTATTTATTTATTTCTATCTAATCTTATTGAACCCTCTCAGAGTAAGTTGCAAACTCTAAGAACTTCAGTATGTATGTTCAAAAAACAAGAATAGGCCAGGTGCAGTGGCTCATGCCTGTTATCCCAGCACTGTGGGAGGCTGAGGCAGGGAGATCACCTGAGATCAGGAGTTTGAGACCAGTCTGACCAACATGGTGAAACCCTGTCTGTACTGAAAATACAAAAATCAGCTGGGCATGGTGGCACGTGCCTGTAATCCAAACTACTCAGGAGACCGAGGCAGAAGAATTGCTTGAGTCCAGGAGGCGGAGGCTGCAGTAAGCCAAGATCGCACCTCTGCACTCCAGCATAGGTGACAGAGCAAGACTCTGTCTCAAAAAAACAAAAACAAAACTGAAAAACAAGAATATTCTTTTTTTTAAGAATAAAATGCTTTTATTAATCACAACATGCAATTGACGTGGCATCCTATTAGAATTAAACTAAGATTAACACTGGTGTTATGAAATTTACATTTCTCACCTCCATTCCAAAGGAAAATATTACATATTAGGGCTTGTCTTAATCTTACGGACTGATTTCAGTAAAAACTATTTTAAATAGTAAATAACAATTAACATATATTCTCAAACTGTGCTCAGAAGCAGTTAAAAAGGCAACTATAAAATCTGTAATGATAACAACCAGCAGGATTAGGATCGTTCTGTTAAACATTAGGAGCCACCTTGCTATTTTAGCTGTTACATCAGTGCACCTTTTCCACTAGTAAGGCAGCTGCTTGCTATGGGTGCCATGCTGATTAGCAAGTTTCTTCTTAAGTAAAAGACACTTGATTGATCAAGACTCAAGTGAGTTTTCTTTTTCAATTTTGCTCTCTTTTGGAGCAGAAACAAAAACCTTTGTCTTTGATATGTAAGGAGTCACTTATGAAATACAGCTGTTATAATCTTATATATATACACATATATATATGTGTGTGTGTATATATATACATATATAGGTATGTATGCTCAAATTAACTTCCAGAGGCATATAAGTGAAAAAAGAGACTCAGTTCAGTGAAAACAAAACTTATTTAAAGATGCTTATATGTAGAAATTGTATGAAATAATAATCTAAACCTTATTGAGGGCAAAGTGTAGTTAATAGAGGAAATTGCTAAAATACTTATCTAATGTGCAATGTTGATAAATTCATGTACCAAAATGGAAAGCTACTTTGAGAAATTATTCAGAAGTTTTGTTATTTAAATAATGAAATATTTCAAAGACTTCTAATAATAATTCTGTGCCCCTGTTTAACTGTGATTTAGAAGATTATAACAGCTGTATTTCATATATGACTCCTTACATATCAAAGACAAAGGTTTTTGTTTCTGCTCCAAAAGACAGCAAAATTGTATATGTATATATGTATATATACATAATTCTTTCTCAAAAGATACGTAATAATTTCTCAAAGTAGCTTTCCATTTTGGTACATGACTTTATAAACATCACACATTAGATAAGTATTTTAGCAATTTTCTCTGTATATATATACACACATATATATGTGTATATATACATATGTGTGTGTATATATACACACATATGTGTGTGTATATATATACATACTGGCATACATATGTGTATACATGTGTGTTTTCTAAGTAAGTTACTTCTACTATTAGAATAAAACTGGACACAACAGGGATGACTCTGTGAGCAACAGTGTGGTCTTCCTTGGAAACCCTTCCTTAGGTTGGGGAGGGCAGGTGCAGTTTGCTGGAGGATGTGATGAGACTGTAGTGAGTCTTCTCATCATCTGTTAATTCTGTTTCCAGGTCTCACCACCACCACTACGTGCACATCTGATTCCTCAGCAGCACTGGCCTCTTGAGTAGCATCTGTCAGAAGCAAACTGTTGTTGGTTGAACCCCCAATGCTGTCTGCGATCCTTTTATAACTTTGACTCTCTACTTTTGTGTCCAATCTTGGTATCAAAGGGGCCATCCACAAGCTCAAGAATCTTTCCCTTCGCAGACTGCCCGAATAACAGTTTCTGTGCCTCTACACTCCCCGAGGAATAGATACACACCTTCATTCCAGCCTCTCTCCACTTCCTGACTGCTGGAAATGCATCTGCAAAGCACTCTGCTTTCATGGGCCGAGCTGCAAATGCTGCCTTTCACTTGTGGCCCTGCAGCTGTTTGAACACGGCGGTCTTTCCGTCCAGGGACATCTGCCAGCACACCTTATCTACCACGGCCTGGATCATCTGTTGCAGATCATCCACTCCACTCCCATGCCGCCTATCTTCCTGCTGCAGGGATAGGAACAGTCCCATCCAGGTGAGCGTCCTCTTCAGCCTGTTTCCTCAAGAGATTGATATCCTGCGGGCATTCCTCTTCTTCCTAATGTGTGTACAGATAGTCTAACATTTTCTTCAATATAAGGCAACTATAAAATGTCCTTCCATGTCTAACAGGATCAGGTTGACTTCAGTGGGCACCAAAAGCATGACCATTTCCCTACTGAATGCCACTATGGGAATCTGCCTGTAGGTAGGGAGGACGTAGGGCAGCGTGGGCTGCGGCCCTGGACAGTCCTGGAGCCAGTGACTGCGTGCAGCCTGGCCTGGTTGGGAGAGGCCGCATCTGCACACCTAGAACTAGAGAAGGCTGCTGCCCAGAAGCCCTGAATTCATCCAGAAAATAAGAATATTCTTTTATATAACCAGGGTACAATCATAATCAAGAAATTAACTTGAGTGCAGTATTTAATCTTATAGATATTATTCACATTTCATCAATTGTATCACTTATATCTTTCATAGTAAAAGAAGAAAAACTCAAACATTTTATAGGGAAATATGTTCTGTAATGTAGGACCCTGGGGTTTGCTGTATTATTTCAAAGGGAACTCAATCACTTCTCTGATTCATTCTCATTCTGTCTCTCTTTCTCTCATTCTCTCTCTAACAAACCCACCCTAATTTTTGACCATTGAAAGTACTTTATAGTCAACCAGGCTAGAATCTCTCTACCTATATCTAACTAGATCTCTACCTGTTCCAGTCCTTGTTAGAACAGGAAAACAGTCATTTAAAGCAATGCAGAAATAATAAAGTTTAATATAGAAATTAGGGATTACCTGGGAGAGAAATCAGGAAGGGTATATCCAAAATGTTAGAAAAAAAAGCCTGAAACTCTGTAGTGAGTAGTTATAAAATGTATTAGGAAACAGATGCAATTCTTGATTTTCAGGGAGAGCCCCCAACTGACTATTTTGGTTAGCTGAATAACTTCCTTCTGGTTAGCTATGTGCCTGCCTTGATCTCCCAAGTCCTGCCTCTCAAAATCTCACGTGAGTTCTTCTTATCAGCAAAGTCAAATCTGGAATCATAGCGCAAAGGAGGTTCTGGAGAATCTAGATAGAAGGCATCCAGTTAAGGCTTCCAAGTTTTTCTGGTGAGTAAGTGGTGCCCTACAGTAGGAGAGAGAATGGACAGGAAAACATCTGGCTGGCCCAGGAAATCTCTTTCTGGAAAAGTATTCAAATACTTAGGAATACATTGCTAAATTCTGTCACCAGACCCATGATAGAGATAATTGGATCTCCCTTTCCCACCAGAATGTCAAATTTGTTTTTGTTATCGTCACTTTCCCCAGTGGATTTACCCTAATCTAAAGAGGGCTTCTTTTTATTATTGATACCTTTCGTTTCTATTAGAAACTCTTGATTTTTTTCGTTACAATTAATTAGTGTTAGTTGAGCTACCATGACTTTTCATGACCTTGATGCTAACCTTGGTTGCAGTTTATTGTTCCATGGAGGACATACTATTCAAGTTGGCCCAATTACAGTGTTTTTCCCTGTTTTTTCATTTCTCATGTTTTTCTAATGTTTTTTTTTTTTAATTTCTAAAAATAGCTGAATTGTATGATACATCTAGAGCAAACAAAGATTGCATCCGTCAGTAGAAATTAGGTTATGCAGTGGTAACAAATAAAACCAAAATCTCAGTAATTTTTTTTTTTTTTTTTTGAGACAGAGTTTGGCTGTCACCCAGGCTGGAGTCCAGTGGTGCAATCACTGCTCACTGCAGTCTTAAACTCCTTGGCTTGAGTGATTCTCCTACTTAAGCCTCTCAAGTAGCTGGGACTACAGGCACATGCCACCCCAGCCAGATAATTTTTTATTCTTTTGTAAAGACTAGGTTTTGCTGTGTTATCCAGGCTGGTCTTAAACTCTGGGCCTGAAGTGGTCCTACTGCGTTGACCTGCCAAAGTGTTGGGATTATAGGTGTGAGCCACTGCACCTGACCTACAGTAGTTTTTTTTTTTTTTTTTTTTTGGTGACGCAATCTTATTTACTGCTCATTCAGTTTCTACTGAAGATCTAGGTGTTTCTACAGGACAACTGTATCCCATGTGCTGACTCAGTATTTTAAGTTGCTTAAATATTTTGGTCTCCCCATATAGATGCAAGTTTCTACAATTATGGTAGGGGAATAATGAAACTAGAGAATCATGTATCTGCAATGAAATGCTTCCACTTACAGTTCATGGTCAAATTAAATCAAAGGGCCATGTCCAACTTGGAGAGGTAGATTAGTGGAATCCTTCATGTACTCAGAAATAGAGAATATCTAGATATTGGTGAACAATTGTAATACTTACCCTAAGGACCCCAAAGTTCTATGGACTTCTGACTGACTATTCAGTTGGAGTTAAATGATTAAGGAAGGTAAGTATGATGCCCCTATCATCTTAGAACACATAAGTCAGTACTAAGAAAAATGTTTGCTCTCTCTTTCTGTTTTTGCTATTACTTTGATTACTAAGCTTGAGAAAGTCTAACAAAAATGATGCTATTCCTTTACAGTTTGCTCAGCATTGTAGATGAACTATTAGTCTTTTATATAATGTCTCCTCTAAGTTAGAAATCTAGTGTTGAAGCTAATAGTAGGGTACTGTTTATGCAGCTTACCACCCAGGGTTGCTGTGAACCTCAAGGGAAATAATGGTTACAAAAGGGTTGGATATACTTTAATGTATTCAACAAATAGTTTAAGGTGTTGTTATTGTCTTTTTTTTTTTTTCACTGAACTTTCATTAGGAGCATCTCAGGATGACTTTTCTGTTGAAATCATATTGGCTGATTCTTCAGTGGGCAAATCACTCATTTCCAGACAACCTAAAGGCCTTTCTTATCAGTAGATTCTCATAAGCATTTATGAGTGTAACAGGATGGAATAGGCCTGGGGTAGAAGGTAAGGGTGCTCAGGACTAATCTGTGATAAAAACGGGGTTCCAATGGAAAAATGAGGCAGCCTATAGTATAAATGTGAGCCCGCTGAGGTCTGCTGTGTGATTCTCTTTAATAACAGAGTTGAGAGGTGTTAATGAGCATGACACAGGGCACGCAGCCATCGAGTGAATTAGTCATAGCTTGATTCTTTTATGTGCCTCGTCTAATGGCAAACATTACCCAGCAATCACAGCAGTATCACTCAGATGGAGCAGAAGGTGTGGAAGGGAGTAATGAGGCTGCCTAAAAACTGTTTTACAGAGCCCTGCACCAATTCACCACAGATAACAGAACTCAGAGCCAGACAGATAATAGAAGCGACAGTCATTTATTGCTACGAGACTGTCTGAATATTTGTGCGTAAAGCAGCCCACTCCAATTTCTTTAATCACATTTCTTGAGAAAGAGTGGCAAAATGGAAAGCCACGTGTCAGGCTACTTCCATTAGTGTGTTCTAAATGAGTATAAAGAGGAATGAGCAGACACGAAGAAAAAGCATACTGAAAAAGACTGCAGATCAGAAACAGCTTCTGGCTGTTTGAATTCAGCAAATTGGGACATCTTCTCCATGTGACTAGGACAGAGTGTTGGAAAATAATCTTATCCTAAAGTAATTTGATATTTAGGATTGTTGAAAAATATCTTAGTTTACAGTTCTTCTTTGATTCCTAAAAGAGAGAATGGCTCACCCAGACCCCAGTTTTTTTCTTACTTCATACCTAGACTTTGGCACATTTTTAGTATTGTGGATAGTGAATGGAAGCATGTTTGGTAAAGGTCTAGAAGATGGAATTCATAGTTTTCCATAAGTTTTTTTTAAAGACCAACAATCTTATCTTTTTCCAAAAGGATCCCAAAAAGATTTAAAAGGAAATTTAATCATATTACAAGGTACCTCCTAATAGAATATGAAATTTGGAAATGTGGTTTTTCATATTTTTTCCTCGGCAATCATGTTCTGCTACGGTGCCACATTTTAAGAGGGACATTAACTAGATGATGGGCATTCCAGAAAACATGTCTAAAATGTCACTGGAATATAAAACCATATCATTTTAAAATGTTTGAAGGGCCCAAAGAATTTAACATAAAGAGCATAGAGAGTGCATCGCTTGACAATAGTATTCAAATAGCGGGTATCTATTCCTCCTGTGAAAGAAGAATTGTATCTTCTGCAGGACTTAAGAGAGTAAGAAAGAATGACTAAATCAAAGTTAGAGTAAGTCCCTTAACCTGATTACAGGGAATGATTGTGCAGTGTTTAGAGCTGTCCAGAAATTGAATGAGCTGTCTAGAAACTGAATGAACTGTCCAGAGCAGTGAGCTCCTTGTCAGTGGATGTGTTCAAGCAGAAGGCAAGTAACCACTTGCTAGACATATTTTAAAGAAGAGTTAAGATGGAGAGTTGTCTTAATTGATGTGATATCCACTTGAACCGAGGTGTCTGTGATATCAGTTAGTATTAGTCTCCTCAGGGAGGTTCTTGATGCATTGTAACTTGGGGCCCAGGAGATGGGCAAGGATGAATAAATTGTAACTTTAAAGGCTATATTTGAAATATATTTTCTTGTCTTCTGAAGTCAGAAAGATTTCAATGTTTATATTATTATGACTGTAAAAGCAGGGTTTATTGTTAAGATAAATAATAAATTATGATTGCTTGAGTTTTTATACAGTTCTTTGTTTTCCCTGAAGTCAATAGTTGCCTTGTTTATTAATTTTTCTTATTTTTAAGTACATATAACTAATCAGTTTCCAGATGTTCTGTTTTATAAAATACTGTGCATTATTATTTTATACACAGCCAAATGCA
The DNA here is from genome assembly GCF_003255815.1 of Theropithecus gelada. Classification (NCBI taxonomy): domain Eukaryota; kingdom Metazoa; phylum Chordata; class Mammalia; order Primates; family Cercopithecidae; genus Theropithecus; species Theropithecus gelada. Next base: position 185,450,441 of record NC_037669.1, read on the forward strand.
CTAAGTCATCCATCAAGTGCATGTAGCAATTGGTACCCAACTGTTAGTTTTATATCCAACATCCATTGTCCCTTTTTCTTTTACTAATGGGAGCCTCATACAAACTTAAGGTAACAATATGTCTAGCTTTAGAAATTCATTTCCTAGCCTTTCTTGTAGCAAATATGTCCATAAGACACAGCCTTCCAAAGGAGATGTAAATAGCTGTCTACTGGGGATTTAGGGATATTTACTTTCCTCTTAAAGGCATTGCCTGTTTCTCCTTATTACCACCACCACCACATCCTCCTCTTCATCCTCCTTCTCCTTGTTTTTCCCCTCCTTTTCCACTCTGTCTTCTTCCTTCTTGTCTGATATACTGATTTTAGGTGAGGGGTTATGCAGCGTTTATATCACATGAGGCAACTGTAAGAATAAAGATCTAAGGAGCAGGATTTTAGAGAGAGTAATGGCACTGCAAAACAGTCCAGCACTTTTAATCTATGGATCTCTGCTTAAATGTGGGAAAATATCTTTTTAATTTAATGACTTTGGTAAGGCTTGTAAGATATCCAGCGAAATACAACCCTAACTGATACCAATGACATTTCAAATCAGTGTATTTCTCAATAAATTATGTTAATACATGTGTCTAGCTCTGTGGGAAAAAAGGAAGTGGAATCTTTTCTTTTTACACCAAAATTAATTCTGTAGGCACTAATAATACCAGTGTAAAAAAATGAGAGAAACCATTAAAGTTTTAAAAAAACCTACAACATTTTATAAAATACAATCTTCCATTGTGGAAGTTTTGTCTAAGTATTACTGAAACCACCAAGATAAAATGAAAATTAAATATAACTGAACAGCAATTAAAATTTTCTATGCAGATGCCTTAATAAGGCCAGTAGATAATTGGTAAGAAAATTATGAGCACACCAAAGTAGAGAGCTAATATCCTTAATATACAAAGAGCTGTTCAATAGCAACAAGAAAAATATATCACAGTTAAAGAAAAATTGTCAAAGGAAACAGACAATTCCAAGAAAAAAGAAAAGCATCTGTGGAAAACCTCTCACAAACAGACTAAATAAATAAAATACAATAACAAATAAAAATAATTAAAGTAGATATAATGAAAGAAGCCAATTAAAATTATAAACTATATCCTCAGAGAGATATAAAAATATGATGTTTCATATATTTAAAAACCAAACAAACAAGAAACAAGAACAACTGGAGAATAAAAAAGAGCTTTGGGAGATTAAAAGTACGTAATAAGAAGGTCTGAAGAATAGCTGGAATATAGACTTAAGGAAATAACCAGGAAATTAAAATAAAAAAGACAAAGAACATGGTTAATAGAATAAAGAAGAAAATTGAAAGACTAAACCATAAACTCAAAGAGTCAACTATCAGGAGCTCTGGAAATAAAGACCAGAGTAAACAGTGAAGAAGAAATTACCCAATCAACGATTAAAAAAAAATCCCAGATCCAAAGGACTTGACTTTTCAGGTTGAAGATGTACATGTCATGGCTATCATAAGAAGCGAAAAAAGACCAAGAATACTGTGGACAGAGATAAGTTTTCTAAAAGCTACTAGGAGAGAAGATGCCATATACAAAAAGATCAGAAATAAAAATGGCATCTCCATCTATCTGTATTTGACTTTAACATTGAATCTGGAAAATATGTTGAAATTAGTTAAATATGTTTTCTACTGAAACTGAGTCTTAAACTATGAGATACCTCTTAGCTATGAGCAACGTGACTACAAGAGGGACTTGGTGCTAGAGGGTAGGTACACTGGTATAAACTGTTTCCATTGCTGGAAAAACAACTCAAAGCAAGTGAGGTTCATCAGTGCCAGTTCAAAGTGCCCTCCCTTCCTTCCTTCCTTCCTTCCTTCCTTCCTTCCTTCCTTCCTTCCTCCCTCCCTCCCTCCCTCCCTCCCTCCCTCCCTCCCTCCCTCCCTCTCTTTCTTTCTTTCTTTCTTTCTTTCTTTCTTTCTTTCTTTCTTTCTTTCTTTCTTTCTTTCTTTCTTTCTCTCTCTCTCTCTCTCTCTCTCTCTCTCTCTTTCTTTCTTTCTTTCTTTTTGAGATGGAGTCTCACTCTGTCACCCAGGTTGGAGTGCAGTGGTGCAATCTTGGCTCACTGCAACCTCCGCCTTCCAGGTTCAAGCGAGTCTCCTCCCTCAGCCTCCTGAGTAGCTGGGATTACAGGTGCGTGCCACCATGCCTGGCTAATTTTTTGTATTTTTAGTAGAGATAGCATTTCACCAAATTGGTCAGACTGCTCTCGAACTCCTGACCTCGTGATCCACCAGCCTCAGCCTCCCAAAGTTGTGGGATTACAGGCATGAGCCACTGCGCCCGGCCAGAAGTGCTTTTTAAATTCATATCATTTATGTTTTCCTCTCTCTCTCCCTCCTTTGATGCACTTTTTTTCTTTGGCAAACATTTTCAAGATTTGACATAGGTAGAGGAATTTCTAAGCTGAGAAGCACCCATTCTATTGCCTTATGTGTCACTTTTCCCCTGGGGCTCTCACTGTAATCACTGGCTCCATCAGGTTTTCCACTTTAAATACTCTCTTACTTTCTGTACAGTTCAGAAAATCTTTCCTTGGATTTTTAAATACATCAAACTCTGAAGAAAGCTATAGGAAAATGTTTTTCTTATGAGGTGCAGTGTAACGTTTTGATCTTCTAGAGTGACCAGTTGTTCCAGTTTGCCAGAGGCTGAGAGGGTTACTGGAACATGAGAATTTCAGCTTTAAAACCAGGACAGTTCTAGGTAAACTGAGATGAGTTGGTCACCCTCAATCTGACTCAAGTAGCTCACTGTCTAAGATAGCTACCTTTCAGCCTCAAAGAATGGCCGCAACTGCTCAGGTTCCTGAAAAAAAATTTATCATCTCTACAGTTCCTGGAAATAAGGTTATGATGGGACATCTGAACAATGACAATCCAGGAGCTGTCTCCTATATATCTTTATGACTATATCACCAAGTATAAAAAGGGAAAGTTTCTCCTCTGTACTTCCTACCCCTTGCTCCTCTTCCAAGACCCTGATTTCTGTTTCCAGTTTGAGACACGATTTTTCCCCATTGGCTTTACTTTAGATAGATCCTTTTTCTACACATCAGAATTTAACTTTGCCCTTGCCAGAGAATAAAAAATTCACATTCATTCATTCATTCATTCACTCCCTCACTCATTTGTTCAACTGAAAGACATATGAAGTTCTTGCTAAGGGTCAGGCACGATTTTAGGTGCTGGGAATTTGGTGGTTAAAAAAAAGAAAGTATTCTTGCTGCCATGAAACTTACGTTCTTATAGGATCAGACCATTAACAAACAAAGAAACAGAAATATGAAACTAATATAATGTAGATGTGTATAAAATCAAGTGGTGTGATGGGATAAAAAATAATGGGATGTGTTTTAAATTGGGCATTAAAGAAAGACTTTTGTAAGGGAATCAAATGTGAGCTGTAGCTTAGAAATACGAGAAGAAGTTAGCTCTGAGAAGGTTTAGGGAAAAGAAGAGTAAGAATTATAAAGTTCCCCAAATGGGAGACAGCTGGACTTGTTTAAGACACATGTAGAAGGCCAGTATGGCTGGAACATAGGAAACACATATAGTATTATTTGATGTTGGAAAGGCAGAAAGGAACCAGAGCATGCTAGAGTTTTGTGAGTCATGGAAAGAATTTGTGTAAAGCCACTAGATGGTTTTGAAAAAGAGAGTGATGTAGTCTGAATTATATTAAAAATATTAATCTTTTTTTTTATCAGTGGATAAATGGATAAAAAATGTGGTACACATACACAGTAGAATACTATTCGGTCATGAAAAGGAATGAAACCCTGTCATCTGCGGCAACATGGAGAGAACTGGAGTTCATTTTGTTAAGTGATAAGCCAGGCACATAAAGACTAATATCACACATTCTCACTCATGTGTGAGCTAAAGAAATTGATCTTATAGAAGTAGAGAGTGGAATGATGGTTACCAGAGGCTGAGGGGGTGTGGGAGGAAATGAAGAGAGGTTTGTTAATGGGCACTAAAATGTAATTGGACTGAAGGAACTAGCTATTGTTCAGTAGCACTGTAGGGTGACAATAGTTCACAGTAATTTATTGTATATTTCAAAGTAGCTAGAAGGGAATATTTGGAATGCTCCCAACACAAAGAAATGATAAATGTTTGAGGCGATGAGTATCCTAATTACCCGTATTTGGTCATTACAGTTATTATATATCAATAAAAAACATAAATCTCTTTGGCTACTGTGTGGAAAGGATCATAGGAGCTAAGGGTAAAGGTAGTGAGACCAATTAGGAAGGTGGTGTGTGGTTGTTCCGGGGAATTAAGAGCTGGCTTGTTCTAGGGTCGAATCAGTGGAGCAGGAAAGTGGTTGAAGTTGGGACATATTTTGAAGGTGAAGATAACAGGACTCCCTGTTGGATTAAACGGGGTAGTGGTGAGGGAAAGAGAAGTCTCCTTGACTTCTGGTGTGAGTCAAAGGCAGCTGTTGGTGTCTAAATACTATTCATTTGTCACAGCACTCATGGCATGCCTATAATAAGAGCTACAGAAAAGAGACCATTCTGAAGTAAGCAAAGCATTTTCCTATGACATTACATATTTCTCCACCACAATATGGACAGTATGCATAGGCGTTAGGAGCAGTGGCTCTAGAGCCACAGTGCTTAACTGCGCAATTCCATCCTGCCATATGGTGACTACGGATCTAGGTCAAAATAACTTATTTGCCCTTTTTTTCTTATGAGGAGAATAAGTAATACACACTTCATAGGATTCTGTGAAAATTAAATGAGGTAACGCATGAAACGTACTTAGGAAAATGCCTGGCAAAAAATGATAGTTATTATATTTATTATTTTTTTCATGGCTGCATAATATTTGATTATATAAATGCATTAATTTATATAATAGATCTCCCCACTTTCTTAGATATTTAGATGATTTCTAATGGGCTTTATTAGCTATAGTTCTACAATGAGCACTCATATATATATACATACATACATATTTTTCCATTATTATGATTATTTATTCAGGATAAATTTCTATGGTTTGAATTTGGTGGCTTGAATAATCTAAAAGACACATGATTTAAGAGTTTTGATACATATTGCCAAATATTATACCCATTTATACTCCCACTAGCTGAGTACGTCCTTACACCATAGCCAAATTTGGATATTATGGTAAAAAAGAAAATAACACATTTACACGTTTGATAGAAAAAATTACATTCTTATTACTTCAGTTGACTTTAAAAATTATGGAATAGACTGAATGTTTTATGCAATAGTTAGCTGTTGGCCAGTTTTCTTTTGGAGTATTTGGATTTTTGTTTTTGATTTGTAGCAGTGTTTACCTGCTATTTTTGCTTCAATTTAATTTAGTTTATCATTTGGTGGTGGTTGTTGGATTCAATATGTACATCTTTTACTATATTGCATCTGCCTTCTTCATCCTGATATCATGTAAACATCAACCATATTTTTAAAGGGCTAATTTATTTCAGCATATGGTATAAATTTATACCATAGATATTATGATGTAAACCTAATATCTAGGTTTTTATTTTTCAAAATAGTTAAGTAATTGTTCCATATCCTTTATTTAACTCTTGAATTTTTTGTTCTCCTTTAATTTAAAATGCTTACCCTAAAAAATTACTAAGCTATTTCTACAGGAGTTTGTATATAAGTATGCAGATGGATTCATTTTTAAAAATGGAACACACCTCATTTTTAATGTACAAAATTATTACATGTGCGTGGCTCTGTTTTTGAGTTTTCTTCTCTGTTTCATTTGCCCATCTCTGTATACCTATACCAGCATCCTATTAGTTAGGTAACTGTAGCTCTTTAATTCCATTATGTATGTTCATGTGCATATTTATATACATTATATATTATACGTATGTATTTTTGTGTTTTTTTTGAAACAGGATCTCACTCTGTTGCCTAGGCTGGAGTGTGGAGGCATGATCACAGCTCACTGCAGCCACAGATTCCTGGGCTCAAGCAATGCTCCTGCCTCAGTCTCCTAAGTAGCTGGGACTATAGGCAAGCACTACTGTGCTCAGGTAATTTTTGTATTTTTGTGGAGATGGGGCCTTGTTTTATTACCCAGGCTGGCTTCAAGTGATCCTGTCTCCTTGGCCTCCCAAATTGTTGGGATTACAGGCATGAAACACCACATCTGACCTCATTTAATATCTTATGTGTAAGTCCTCTAAATTATTCCTCACTTCAAAATGACATTGGAGTTTTAACTAAAATGGTGTTAAACGTAAAAATGAATTTTGGAGAATGTTAACAACATGAAACGCCAAGTGTCCCCAGCCAGAGACGTGAATTTATTTACTCAGGTGTTCTTCAAGTTTCACAACTTTTGAGTTGAAATATTTAAGCAAGAAAGACAAACAACTAAATCACAACAAAAAAAACAACAACAAAACCTTTTTGTCTTGAGGAAATTTTACCCTTTGTCCTAGTCTGTTGGAGCTGGTGTAACAAAATCCTGTAAACTGGGAGCTTACACATAGCAAACATTTATTTCTGAAGGCTGGGAATTGTAAGATCAAGGCGCTGGCAGATTCAGTGTCTGGTGAGGACCCTTTCTTCATAGGCTGAGCCTTTGCTCACTTCAGGACTGTGTGTTCACTTGGTAGAAGGGCAAGCAAGCTCCCTAGGGTCTCTTTTATAAAGTCATTAATCCCATTAATGAGGGCTCCATCTTCATGATCTGCTTACCTCCCCAAAGTCCTACCTCTTAATACCACCACTTTGGGAGGTAAGTTTCAACATATAGGTTTTGGGGGACACAAACTTCAGACCATTGCAGCTTTGTGTTATTGCAAGATGCTGAAGATAAGATGAGCTCCATTGACTCACTTCCTTGACTCAAGATATGGAAGTCATGGAAGTGAGTTTCAAGTCATGGAAATGAGCTCCATGACTCACTTCTTTGACTTCCATGACTCAAGGTAAGATGAGCGCCAAGACTCTTTCTGAGTGTGAGGATTGGAAATACAGAAACAACAATAATGCATTATATGTGTGTATTGCTGTTTTACTTATCAAAGTGTTTTTAAATCTAAATATTACTTAACCTTCCCAGCATCTGTTGGAGGAAGGCAGGCAAACTGCTTAAAGTTCTATTTTATAGAAGAATTTAGCGGGTAGAGCCCAAGTTGCCCAGGACAGCACAACTACTTAATGCGGCCTTTGGCTTAAGATTAGGTCTTTTGAATTCTAGACCTGGCTCCATGATATTCCTTAGCCTAGAGGGTTCTGGTAATGAAGAAAAGGATGGACATAAATTGAAGAGCCTTCAATATACAGCACCCTGCCTCATGGGACCAGGCCACCCTGATGCAGATACTTGATTCAGGGATTCTTATTTTCTACATGTCCAACCTTCTGCTTTGTCTCCTCCACAGAGGCCAGCGTTCTCTCTCTTTTTTCCTTGTTACTTTCCTCCTTTACAGCTTGTTCTTGTGAAAATAATTGATATATCTGTAAATTTCACAGGGATTTTCTTATACTTTAGCTGTTGACAGATCTAAAGTCTAAATTGTGAGGCAAAAATATGATGCTATAGGCATCAGAGAACTGAGTTAGAAAGGTGATGTTTTAATCGGGGTGAATTTTTCGGTTTCTAGAGTCACACTATGTAGGAAGGGCTTGCTTGGCCATTGGACAAATTCCATATAACATATGAATTCACAGAGTTGGAAGAACCCTTTTATGCAGCATCCCAAATGCCTCTCTAAAGTCCTTAACTTTAAGGGAAACTTGCTCACTCCATTCTCTCTGGAGCTCCATGTTGATGAACGACCCCAAGGAATTTTATGAATCTACATCTTTTATGTCTGCAGACATGACCCTTCATCTGACGAATATTGAAAGAGAGTTCTCCAGTACAACAGAGGAGTTGAGGACATTAGTAGGAGCTTGCTCTGAACCAACATTGGCTTGATCCAGGACTTGAACCTGGGCATTATTTTCTATCTGCCCAGTATATTGACCTGTCAGCACCTTATTTATTTTTTAAGCACATGCTCAATGGCCACCTCCTCCAAGAGGTTTGAATGATTCAATACATGAAAAACATTTAACCACACCTAGCTTATATATAGTAAGAACTTAATAAATATTAGTTATTAATAATTTTAAAATGACTTCTCAGTCTTCTAAACAAAGACTGAAATATGAGCCCGGCTTATCCTGTCAGGTGTATTAAAGGCATAACAACATTATTTTTTACTTGCCATAGTCACCTGAAGCTGTGGTTTCAGAGACAATGATTGTGTTTGGGTACTACTTACTGCTTGGTGTAAACCATGCACTAGTGTTCAGGTAGTCGCACAGAGAGGGAGAGAATGAGAGAAAATGACAGTGCCAGTGTCATCCACCAGGCACTGAGTCACAAGGCTTTGAGGTCAACATGGACTTGGAGACTACCTAGCCCCAAAGGCTCCTACAACACTTCCAACCAGTAAGCCCCATAGCTCTGTGTCACTGTCTCCTTAAAACGGCCAAGTAGTCTATCCTGTCTCTGGACACCTGTGTTAAATCCTCTTACTTTGGGACAAAATGTGACTTTAGGACTTTTACCTAGGATTCCAGTTCTGTTCTCTGACACCACACAGGAGAAGTTTAATCTCTCTTCTTTGAGACTGTTCTTCAAAATTCTTGGAGACCTGCAGTAGCTAAGCACTCTAGAATCTAGTTGTAGAGCTCTGGCTTGTATATTGATTGACTTCAAAGGTCAATTTGCATAATGTCTTTCCTGATTCATCTTTGGTGACAGAGTATGAATAGAGATTTAGTTTTATCCTTAGATGGATTGGCATTACAGTTCTCTCTTGTAGACTGGTATGAGAAGTCATTTCTTATTCTTCTACTTTCCCAAATGCTACCCTTTTAAAGACTCTTTGTGTATGCCAGAGGGTACCGTGGTTCAATATTTGTATTCTGTTCTTCCTCAAAGTTTTCCTTGCTGTAATATTTTTTTCTGATACTCACAGCTGTATACTTAGTTCTTGCAATTCCTTCTCTTGGGAGTAGTGGGGGATTTATACCATAGGGCTGAGAATCCAGGAATGGATCTTACCATATGGCCCTTGCCCCTGATTAAATCTGCTCGCAATTTTGTCCGAGTAAAACTTGGTGAAAATAAACATTATAAGTGAATCCAACAGAGAAAACTGATGCTGCTGAAGGGCCAAAAAAGACAAAATGTTTGGATGAATGTGAGCACCAGGTTTTCTTTAATTTCATTTCAATAGTTGCTGTTTTTTAGGAAATGGTAATGCATTTATGCGGTTCAAAAATGTAATGTTTATCTGTATACCAAACCCCCATGACACAATTTATCTATATAGTAAACCTACACATGTACCTCTGAACCTAAAATTAAAGTTAAAAATAATTCAGTGTTAACAGACGTACACTGAAAATCTGTTTCCCACCCCTGTTCCTAGTCACTGTGTGTTCCCTTGCTCACTGTGATTAGGTTTCTAGTGTGTAGTTTAGAAATGACAGGAAATATAAATGTGTATGCTTATTTCCCCCTTTTTACACGTTGGATAGTTATGGTGGAAGCCATTAGTGTTCACTAATATTCACACTCTTTTCTATCTAATAAAGACTTTGTGTGTGGACAAAACTCTTCCTTATGTGATCTTTCTTTTAGCTTTCACTCTCTGGCTGAATGTAGAGGACTGAAATGTATAAATGAGAAATTAGTTGCTATTCATGCTTTTTTTCCTTCTAAAGCAGTATTTTTTACTGTCTTTCTTGGGCTGACAAGAAGCCTGGGAGGCTCTTGAGTAATGGGATTATTAATTTGGGTTTTCTTTATGCTGTAAGAGATTGTACATGCTCCATGCACAATAGCTTTCAAAGTTTATGGACACTGGAAGGCACCAAAATTGTATGGAAAAGGAAACAGCCATTGGGCTAGTCCCTTGGGATTTAAGATGTGCTAAGGAAAACACAACAGAACACAATAAAACATCATCTCTGTTTGAATAGAGTTTTTAAGCATTATTCTGTAGTGCCTAATGGCAGAGAATGGGCAACTCAGTACTTTATCTTATCTCTCCAAGACTTCTTTACTCTTCCTGAATTAAGAATGAATGAGTCAGCAAAGTTGCAGCAAAGGTGATTAAGAAGGGTGTGTGAGTAAACTGGGGCTTTGCTATTTGCCTTTGTGCTGTGGCTTTTCATTTGATACCATAGAACTAATTGTTTACCCCAGCACAGAGTAGGGCTACTAAATCAATGAATGCATTCTGGTTATCTTCAATCAGTAACCAGAATGCATTCACTGATTCCACCACTGTTTCATGGCCTATCAGCTGGCTATGAGAGCTGGAGGGTCCAAATTTGGGGTGTGTTTTCTGAAGGCATGATCAAAATCCAAGCATGTTCATTAGGGTTGTGGAAGGATTGTGGAACACTTAACCCTATTAACTCATTAGCTCCCATTAATATTGATTATTTATTTGGCTGGTCTGAGGGAAAGTACATTGGCCTAGTGAATGTAAATAATGCTTAAGAGAAGTGGGTATACTAGACCAAGGAGCAGGATAAGAATGATGCTAGTTGGGGAAGGCAGATGTATTGAGACCCTTTAAGGAGGGCCTGCGAAATTGGATAAGTAAGAATTCTACTCAGTGAAAATGTCTCTTTCCCCCCCCCCAGTTGTAAAAGTAACACCTGACTTTATATGTATATATACAGCATCTGCAGAAATGCAAAGATACATTTTTTAAAAAGCAAGAAAAGAAACTAAAATCATCTCATAATCTTCTCTCCTATTAATGCTTTCTGATCATTTTTTCCATTTATTAATGAAAAGTTCTTTCCCAATAGAAATAAATAAAATATTTATTTCTAATATTTACCAGTATTGTTATCTTATGACTCTCAAGTGGTAAACACCCAGGTGTGACAATTCGCTTTTTTTTTTATGTCCTACTTTTATTTTAAGTTCAGGGGTACATGTGCAGGTGTGTTATATACGTACGTGTGTGCCATGTGTGCCATGGTGGTTTGCTGCACAGATCATCCCATCACCCAGGTATCAAGCATCCACTAGCTATTTTTCCTGATCCTTTCCCACCCCTTGCCCTCCGACGGGCCCCAGTGTATGTTGTTCCCCACCATGTGTCCATGTGTTCTCATCATTTAGCTCTCACTTATAGGTGAGAACATAAGTATTTCATTTCCTGTTCCTGCATTAGTTTGCTAAGGATAATGGCCTCCAGCTCCACCCATGTCCCTGTAAAGGACATGATCTTGTTCCTTTTTATGGCTCCATAGTATTCCATGGTGTATATGTACCACATTTTCTTTACCCAGTCTATCATTGATGGGCATTTAGGTTGATTCCATGTCTTTGCTGTTGTGAATAGTGCTCCAGTGAATATGTGTCTTCATAATAGAAAAATCTATATTCCTTTGGGTATGTACCCAGCAATGGAATCACTGGGTTGAATGGTATTTCTGTCTTCAGCTATTTGAAGAATCACCACACAATTTTCCGCAATGACTGAGCTAATTTACACTCCTACCAACAGTGTATAAGCATTACTTTTTCTCCACAATCTCATCAGCACCTGTTATTTTTTAGCTTTTTAATAATAGCCATCCTGACTGGTGTGAGATGGTATCTCATTGTGGTTTTGATTTGCATTTCGCTAATAATCTGCGATGTTGAGCTTTTTTTTCACGTTCATTGGCTGCATGTATGTCTTCTTTTGAAAAGTGTCTTTTCATGTCTTTTGCCCACTTTTTAATGCAGTTGTTTTTCTCTTGTAAATATGTTTAAGTACCTTGTAGAGTCTGGATAATAGACCTTTGTCAGATGGGTAGATTTCAAAAATTTGTCCCTTTCTGTAGGTTGTCTGTTTACTCTGTTGATAATTTCTTTTGCTGTGCAGAAGCTCTTTAGTTAATTAGATCCCATTTGTCAATTTTTGCTTTTGTTGTATTGCTTTTGGCATCTTCCTCATGAAATCATTACCCATGCCTATGTCTTGAATGGTATTGCTTAGGTTTTCTTCTAGGGTTTTTATGGTTTTGGGTTTTACATTTAAAATCTTTAATCCAGCTTGAGTTGATTTTTTTGTATATGGTATAAGGAAGGGGTCCAGTTTCAGTTTTCTACATATGGCTAGCCAGTTCTCCCCACACCATTTATTGAGTAGGGAATGCTTTCCCTATTGCTTGTTTCTGTCAGCTTTGTTGAAGATCAGATAGTTATAGGTGTGTGGCCTTATTTCTGGGTTTTCTATTCTGTTAGATTGATCTGTATGTCTGTTGTTGTCCAGTACCATGTTGTTTTGATTACTGTAGCCTTGTAGTATAGTTTGAAGTCAGGTAGCCTGATGCCTCCAGCTTTGTTCTTTTTGCTTAGGATTGCCTTGTCTATTCAGCTCTTTTTTTGTTCCATATGAATTTTAAAATAGTTTTTCCTAATTCTGTGAAAAATGTCAATGGTAGTTTAATGGGAATAGCATTGAATCTATAAATTACTTTGGGCAGGATACCCATTTTCACAATATTGATTCCTCCTCTCTGTATTAGTTTGTTTTCGTGCTGCTGATAAAGACATACTCGAGAATGGGCAGTTTACAAAGGAAAGAAATTTAATGGAGAACTCATAGTACCATGTGGCTAGGGAAGCCTCACAATCATGGCAGAAGGCAAGGAAGAGCAAGTCAAATCTTACTTAGATGGTGGCAGGCAAAAAGAGCTTGTGCAGGGCAACTCCCATTTTTAAAACTATCAGATCTTGTGAGACCCATTCACTATCATGAGAAGAGAATGGGAAAGACCCGCCCCCATGATTCAATCATCTCCCACTGGGTCCCTCCCACAACATGTGGGAATTATGGGAACTACAAGATGAGATTTGGGTGGGGACAAAGAGCCAAACCATATCACTATCTATGAGCATGGAATGTTTTTCCATCTGTTTGTGTCCTCTATGATTTCTTTGAACAGTTACTTGTAGTTCTCCTTGAAGAGGTCCTTCACTTTCCTTGTTAACTGTATTCCTAGTTATTTTATTCTTTTTGTAGCAATTGTGAATGGGAGTTCATTTGTGATTTGGCTCTCAGCTTGCCTATTGTTTGTGTATAGGAATACTGGTGATTTTTGCACAGTGACTTTGTATCCTGAGACTTTGCTGAAGTTGTTTATCAGCTTAAAAAGCCTTTGGGCTGAGATGATGGGGTTTTCTAGAGGTAGGATCATGTCATCTGCAAACAAGGTTAATTTAGCTTCCTCTCTTCCTATTTAAATATGCTTTACTTCTTTGTCTTGCCTGATTGCCCTGGCCAGAACTTCCAATACTATGTTGAATAGGGATGGTGAGACAGGGCAAACTTCTCTTGTGCTGGTTTTCAAGGAGAATACTTCTAGGATTTGCCCATTCAGTATGATATTGGTTGTGGGTTTGCCATATATGACTTTTATTATTTTGAGGTATGTTCCTCTAAAATCTAGTTTATTGAGAGTTTTTAAATGAAGGAAAGTTGAATTTTATCTAAGGCCTTTTCTGCATTTATTGAGACAATTATGTGGTTTTTGTCTTTTGTTCTGTTTATGTGATGAATTACGTTTATTAATTTGTGTATGCTGAACCAGTCTTGCATCCCAGGGATGAAGCCTCCTTGATCATGGTGGATAAGCTTTTTGATATGCTGCTGGATTCGGTTTTGCCAGTATTTTGCTTTCAGTTTTTCAGAATAGTTTCAGTAGGAATGATACCAGCTCTTCTTTGTACATCTGGTATAATTCAGCTGTGAATCTGCCTGGTCCCGGGCTTTTTTGGTTGGTAGGCTATTTATTACTGTCTCAATTTCAGAACTCATTATTGGTCTATTCAGGGATTCAATTTCTTTCTGGTTCATTCTTGGGAGGGTGTATGTGTCCAGGAATTTATTCATTTATTCTAAATTTTCTATTTTATGTGCATAGAGGTGTTTATAATATCCTCTGATAGTTGTTTTTATTTCTGTAGGGTCAGTGGTAATATCCCCCTTATCATTTCTGATTGTGATTTTTGAATCTTCTCTCTTTTCTTCTTTGTTAGTCTAGCTAGTGGTCTATTTTATTAATTTTTCAAAAAATCAGCTCCTGGATTTGTTGATCTCTTGAAGGGTTTTTCGTATCTCTGTGAAAGAGATAGAAGTATCTTTTGTACTTCTATCTCCTTCAGTTCAGCTCTAATCTTGGTTATTTCTTCTCTTCTGCTAGCTTTGGGGTTTGTTTGCTCTTGGTTCGCTAGTCCTTTTAGTGCTGTTAGGTTGTTAACTTGAGATCTTTCTAGCTTTTTGATGTGGGCATTTGGTGATATAAATTTCCCTCTTTTCACTGCTTTAGCTAAGTCTCAGAGATTCTGGTACTTTCTATCTTTGTTCTCATTGGTTTCAAAGAAACCTTCTTGATTTCTACCTTAATTTCATTATTTATCCCAAATTCATTCAGGAGCGGGTTGTTCAATTTCCATGTAGTTGTATGGTTTTAAGTAAATTTCTTAATCTTGAGTTCTAATATGATTGTGCTGTGATCCAGGAGACTGCTTGTTATGATTTCAGTTCTTTTGCATTTGCTGAGGAGTGTTTTACTTTCAGTTATGTGATCAATTTTTGAGTAAGTGCTATGTGGCAATGAGAAGAATGTATATTCTTTTGTTTTGGTGTGAAGAGTTCTGTAGCTATCTATCAGGTCCACCTGATCCAGAGCTGAGTTCAGGTCCTGAAAATCCTTGTTATTTTCTGTCTTGATGATCTGTTTAATATTGTCAGTAGGGTGTTAAAGTATCCCACTACTACTGTGTGGGATTTGAAGTCTCTTTGAAGTTTTCTAAGAACTTGCTTTATGAATCTGGGTGCTCCGGTATTTGGTGCATATATATTTAGGGTAGTTAGCTCTATGCTCAATATATCTGAACCCTCTACCCTTATGTAGTGCCCTTCTTTGTCTTTTTAAAAAATTTTTGTTGGTTTAAATCCTGTTTTGTCAGAAACTAAGATTACAACCCCAGCTTTTTTATTTTTTCCTCCATCCTTTAATTTTGAGCCTGTGGTGTTCTTACCTGTGAAATGGATTTCTTGAAGATCGCATCACAGTGGGTGTTGGTTCTTTATCCAGCTTGCCACTCTGTCTTTTCATTGGGGCCCATGTCATCTTCTTACATTTAACATTAGTATTGTTATGTGTGAATTTGATCCTGCCACCTGATGCTAGCTGGTTACTTTGTAGACTTGTTTATATGGTTGTTTCATAGTGTCACTAGTCTGTGTACTTCAGTGGCTGCTAATAGTTTTTCCTTTCCATATTTAGTGTTTCCTTCAGGAGCTGTTGTAAGGCAGATGTAGTGGCAACAAATTCCCTCAGCATTTGCTTGTCTGAACAGGGTCTTATTTATTTCTCTTTCACTTATAAAGTTTAGTTTGGCTGGATATGAAATCCTGGGTTGGTATTTCCTTCCTTTAAGATAGCTGAATACTGGCCCCCTATCTCTTCTGGCTTGTAGGGTTTCCACTGAAAGGCGTATTGTTAGTCTGCTGGGTGCCCATTGTAGGTGACTTGGCCTTTCTCTCTCACTGCCCTTAACATTTTTTCTTTCATTTCGACCTTGGAGACTCTGATGATGATGTGTCTTGTGGTGATCTTCTCATGCAGTATTATAATGTGTGATACGGTTTGGCTCTGTGTCCCCACCTAAATCTCTTTTTGAATGAGAATTCCCACATTTCATGGGAGGGGCCTGGTGCAAGGTGATTGAATCATGGGGAAAAACTTCTCCCTTGCTGTTCTCATGATAGTCAGAGAGTTCACACAAGATATGGTCATTTGAAAGTGTGTGGCACTTCCCCCTTTGCTTTCTCTTTCTCCTGCTCCACCATGGGAAGATGTTCCTTGTTTCCCCTTTGCCTTCCACTATGATTGTAGGTTTCCTGAGGACTCCCAGTCATGCTTCCTGTTAAGCCTGGAGAACTGAGTCAACTAAATATCTTTTCTTCATAAATTACTCAGTCTCAGGTGGTACTTTATAGCTGTGAGAAAATGGAATACTACAGAAAATTGGTACCAGGATAGTGGGGCACTGTTATAAAGATACCTGAAAATGTAAAAGGAACTTTGGAACTGGTTAGCAAGCAGAGGTTGGAACAGTTTGGAGGGGTCAGAAGAAGACAAGAAGATGTAGGAAAGTTTATAACTCTGTAGAGATTTTTTGAATAATATTGACCAACATGGTAATAGTGATATGGACAAGAAAGTCCAGGACGAGATGTTCTCAGGTGTAGATGAAGAACTTACTGGGAACTGGAGTAAATGGTACTCTTGCTATGCTTTAGGAAAAGACTGGTGGCATTGTGCCCCCACTCTAGGGATCCGTGGAACTTTGAACTCGAGAGAGATGATTTAGTGTATCTGGCAGAAGAAATTTCTAAGCAGTAAAACATTCAAGATGTGGCCTGGATGCTTGTAACTGTGTACAGTTATATGCGCTCACCAAGAGATGCTCTGAAATTGGAAGTTACGTTTAAAAGGTAAGCAGAGCATAAAAGTTTGGAAAATTTGCAGCCTGACTATATGGCAGAGAAGACAAAACCATTTTCTGGGAGAAATTAAAGCTGCTTGCAGAAATTTACATAAGTAAAGAGGAGCCAAATGTTAATAGCCAAGACAATGGGGCAAATGCCCCCAGTCCATGTCACAGACCTTCGTGACAGCCCCTCCCATCCCAGTCCTGGAGGCTTAAGAGGAAAAAATGATTTCATAGGCCAGGCTCAGGGCCCTGCTGCTCTTTGCAGCCTTGGGACATGACGCCCTGTGTGCCAGCTGCTCCAGCTCAAGCCATGGCTAAAAAGGGCCAGGATACAGCTTGGGCCATTGCTTCAGAGGGTGCAAGCCCCCCAAGCCTTGGTGGTTTCTGTGTGGTGTTGAGTCTGCAGGCACACAGAAGGTAAGAGTTGAGATTTGGGAACCTCCACTTAGATTTCAGAGGATTTATGGAAACAAATGGATGTCCAGGCAGAAGTCTGCTGTAGGTGCAGAGCCCTCATGGAGAGCTTGTACAAAGGCAGTACAGAGAGGAAATGTGGGGTTGGAATCCCCACACAGAGTCTCCGCTAAGACACTGCCTAGTGGAGCTGTGAGAAGAAGGCTACCATCCTCCAAACCCCAGAATGAGAGATCCAACAATAGTTTGCACTGTCTGCACCTGGAAAAGCTGCAGACACACAATGACAGCCTGTGAAAGCAGTCAAGAAGCCTGTACCCTTTAGAGCCACAGGGGTTGAGATGCCCAAGGCCTTGGGAGCCCATCCCTGGCATCAATGTGGCCTTGATGTGAGGCATGGAGTCAAAGGAGATTATTTTGTAACTATAAGATTTCAAGACTCCCCTGCTGGGTTTCAGAATTGCATGGGGCCTGCAGCACCTTTATTTTGGCCAATTCCTCCCATTTGGAATGGGAGTATTTACCCAATGACTGTGCTCCCATTGTATTTTGGAAGTAACTAAGTATATTCCTCCTGTCTATGAGCCTCTTTTTGATTTTACAGGCTCATAAACAGAAGGGACATACTTTGTTTCAGATGAGACTTTGGAATGTGGACTTTTGAGTTAATGTTGGAATGAGTTAAGACATTGGGGGACTGTTGGAAAGGCATGACTGGTTTTGAAATGTGAGAAGGATATGAGATTTGGGAGGGCCTGGGATGGAATGAAATGACTGTGCTCTGTGACCCTACCCAAATCTCATTTCAAATTGTAATCCTCATGTGTTTGGGGAGGGATCTGGTGGGAGGTAATTCAGTTATGGGGGTGGACTCCCACCTTGCTATTCTTGTGATAGTGAGTGAGTTCTCATGAGAGCTGGTTGTGTGAAAGTGTGTGGCACTTCCCCCTTCACTCTCTCTTTCTCCTGCTCTGCCATGGGAAAATATGCCTTGCTTCCCCTTCACCTTCTGCCATGATAGTAAGCTTCCTGAGGCCTCCCAGTCATGCTTTCTATTAAGCCTGCAGAACTGTGAGTCAATTAAACCTCTTTTCTTCATAAATTACTCAGTCTCAGGTAGTTCTCTACAGCAGTGTGAAAACGAATTAATATACTGGGGTTCTCCGTATTTCCTGAATTTGAATGTTGGCCTGTCTAACTGGATTGGGGAAGTGCTCCTGGATGATATCCTGAAATATGTTTTCTAAATTGGTTCCATTCTCCCTGTCTCTTTCAGGTACCCCAATCAGTTGTAGATTTGGTATCTTTTCATAATCCTATATTTCATGGAGATTTTGTTCATGCCTTTTCATTCTTTTTTCCTATTACTGTCTGCCTGTCTTATTTCAGAAAGTCTTTGAGCTCTGAGATTCTTTACTCAACTTGCCTGTTCTGCTTTAATACTTATGATTGCATTGTGAAGTTCTTATATGGTGTTTTTCACCTCTATTGGGTCAGTTATTTTCCTCTCTATATTGGCTGTTTTTGCTGTCAGCTTCTGCATTGTTTTATTATGATTATTAGCTTCTTTGCATGGAGTTACAACATGCTCCTTTAACTCAGTGAAGTTTGTTTTTATCCATATTCTGAAGCCTACTTCTGTCATTTTAGCCATCTCAGCCTCAGCCCAGTTCTGAACCCTTGCTGGAGAGGTGTTGCAGTCATTTGGAGGAAAGGGGGCACTCTGCCTCATTGAGTTTTCAGCATTTTTGCACTGATTCTTTCTCATCTTTATTAGCTTATCTACCTTTGATCTATGAGGTTTATGTCCTTTGGATGGGGTTATTGTGTTTCTTTTTTGTTGTTATTTTTGTTTCTTTGTTTGTTTTTCTTTTAACAGTCTGGCCACTCTTCTCCAGGGCTACCGCAGTTTGCTTGGAGTCTGCTCCAGACCATAGATACCTCAGTTTTTGCAGTACCTGGAGGTATCACCAGTGAAGATTGTGAAACAGCAAAGATGGCAGTCTGCCCTTTCCTCTGGGAGCTCCATCCTAGGGGGGTATAGAACTGTTGCTGGCCTGAATACACCTGCACGGGGTGGCTGAAGACTCCAGTTGGTAGGTTTCACCAGTCAGGAGGAATGGGATCAGGGACCCCCTTAAAAAAGTAGTCTGGCTGTGTTTCGGTAGAGCAGCTTTGCTGTGTTGGGGGATCCTTTTAGTTCTCAATTGGTTTGGACTCTCCAAGGACCACAGGCTAGACCAGCTGAGACATCTAAACAGCAAAGGTGGTGGCCCACCTTGCCCTCCAGGCACTCCATCCCAGGGATAAATTAGAACTCCGTAGCCAGTAGAACAGGGGGAGAGATGGCTGGAGGCCCTGGCTGGGAAGGCCTTCCCCGTGAGGAGGAATGGGTCAGGGTCCCCTTTAAAGAAACAGTCTGGCCACACCTAAATAGAACAGCCTAGCCCTGCTGGGGAACCGCCTCTGTCCTGATTCGCTTGAACTCTCCAAAACCTGTAGGCTGGAACAGCCAAGTCACCCAAACAGCAAAGGTAGTGGCCTGCCCCTCTCCCAGAGTATTCCATCCCAGGGGGAAATCAAAACTCTGTCTATATAATATAGGTAAGGGTGGCTGGAAGCCCTGGCTGGGAGCTCTTGCCCAGTAAGGAGGAATGGACTGGGGTCTTGTTTAAAGAAGCAGTGTGGCCATGTTTTGGTGAAGCAGCTGTGCTCTGATGGGGGGTTTCTTCCTTGTTCAGACTGTTTGAACTCTCTAAAGCCTGCAGGCTGGAATGGATGAGCTGTCCAAACAACAAAGATGGCGGCCCACCCCTCCCTGTTGGGCACTCCTTTCTAGGGAGAGATCAGAGTTCTGCCTATAAAATGCAGGCAGAAGTGACTGGAGGCCCTGGATGAGAAGTCCTGCCCAGTAATGAGGAATGGATAAAGATTTCTCTTAAGGAAGCAGTCTGGCCACATTTTGGTAAAGCATCTGTGCTGTGTTTGGGGATCCCTTTCTCGTCCGGATCTTTGGACTCTCCAAAGGCTGGCTGAGTTGTCCAAACGGCAAAGCCCCTGGCAGCTTCGTCCCATCTCAGGCAGGCATTACGCTGTTGCCAGTGGCTGGCTGGAATTCCAAGCCAGTGGGTTTTATCTTGGGAGGTGCCATGGAAGTGGGGCCTGCAGACTGACGCTGCTTAGTCCCCTGGATTCAGCTCCCTTTCTAGGGGTATGTCCCAACCTCCTGCCTTGCCTGAGATGCCCTCACCTTTCTTGGGGATCCTAGGGCTGGAGTATGTAAAGCTCCTGGTTCTCTGTATGTGCCTGAGCACCGGTTCTGCCTAGACTCCACACAGCTCTGTGTGTTGGACCATCTTGGCACCCTCCTTAATAATTCTCAACTGGTTTGTGGATGTATCTTCTCAAGGGTGCTGATAAAATGTGAGCAATATATCGAAGTGAATTGGGTGTGGTATGATAGTGTATTCACTCTAATGGTTGACATGTCCCCTGAAATAAGGGGAAAAACAAGGAGTGACTTGCTGACACTGAGAGGAAAGAGAGGTGGAATAATCAAGTGTGTGCCTGCTTTCTGGAATATTCTCTAGGGTATAAGAGAATGTTGTCTTTTGAGTATCTAAGAAAGCATTAACAAATCAGTTGACATATCTATAGTGAAAAAAATAATAACTTCATGCTGAACAGTTACCCAGAAAAAGTGCAAAATGGTGAATGGTTTTTAAACATTCAGAGATACAGTTCTTCCTCAAAAGAGATGTGTTGTTATTAATAGTGATTTTTTTCAGAGTTTTTTTTTTTTTTTAAGTTTTAGTCCCTTATTAGTACATCACCAAAATTTATAGGGTTCACAGTCATTGAACACAAGATTGGGAATCTCTATTCTAAGGAGTCAGGGAGAGTGTATTAGTCAGCTCGAGCTGCCACAACAAAATGCCACAGATTGGGTGTCTTAAACAACAGATTTTTTTTTTTCTCACCATTTTGGAGACTGAAATTATGATGCCAACAGGGTTGGTTTCTGATGGAGCCTCTCTTCCTGGCTTGACAACTGCCTCCTCCTCACTTTGTCCTCATGTGGTCTCTTCTCTGTGGAGAAAGTGAGAGAAGGAGAGAGACAGTGAGAAAACGAGAGAGAGAGCAAGCTCTGGTGTCTCTTCCTCTTCTTATAAGGACGTCAGTCCTATCAGATTAGGGAGCTAGCCTTGACACCTTATTTAACGTTAGACCTCTTTAAAGATCTAAATCCAAATACTGTCTCAGTGGAGGTTGGATTTTGACAGGTGAACTTTGGGGCCACTCAGTTCAGTCTATAACAGAGAGCAAGTGATTTTTGCGCATTGCTGAGTAGGTGAGGTTTATACTAGCCCTAGTATTGGGGACGTTTTTCTTTCCACATGGACAAGAACATTGAGATGGAAAAATCAGAACCATGTTTTGGGAATGGCAAGTAGGGTTTACGTTTAACTGGAACACAAGATTTATGGAGGGAGAGATTTAGAATATTAGTTAGAAAAGACATGTTGAGGCGAAGTTGTAGAGTCTTGGAAAAGCAGGATGGGGATGTATCACTTGATTTGGGAGGACAGCTAAGAGACGATAATGAGTTTTGAGCTGAGGAATAACATGAAACGAAGCTGTGCTATAGACCGGTCACATTGGTGAAGGATGGACTGAAAGACGAAGGAGTAAGATGGAGGCAAGGAGCCCAGGTAGGAGGCAACATGGTGTGGTTGTTGAGAGCATTGATACCACACCCAGGCTGTCTGGGCTTAAACACGAGTTGTGCCACTTATATAAATCAATAACTTTAGAAAAATGTCTTTATTTTTCTGAGCTTTTGGTTCTTTGTAAGTAATATGTGCTGATGAATGTGTTAAGAGTGTTAGATGAGTCAATATCTGTAGGGTGCTTAGAAAAATACCTTGCATGCAATGCTATGCAATTGTTTTCTTGTGCAGTGAAGGTGGGAAAACACTAGAGAAAAATTCAAAATCAACACTTTCTTCTTTCCTTGACGAACCTTAAAATAACAGTTTATCACTTATTAACTTCTGTGGTTCCTACTACATTTATATCTCATGCCTACTTATGTAAACAATTAGATTTTCACTCAGCCTGCCTCACTCTGCCTTTTCTGACCCTGCCAAAAGAAACCAAAATACCCCACCAGTATTCAGAACGCCTACAAGCAATCAATAAATCCTT
This sequence comes from Theropithecus gelada, assembly GCF_003255815.1. Taxonomy (NCBI): domain Eukaryota; kingdom Metazoa; phylum Chordata; class Mammalia; order Primates; family Cercopithecidae; genus Theropithecus; species Theropithecus gelada. Next base: position 185,472,668 of record NC_037669.1, read on the forward strand.
TGCTTCTAAAAGATGCAGCTGTTCTAAAAGTTTACATCTGGACTAAGTAAGGTATGTAAATAGAAAGTCAGAACTATGCTGAAAATCTCATTTTTCTGCATTCAACTTGAACAACCAGACTGTAATGAACCAAAACACCATAAAGTCTGTGTAGAAATATAAATACACGCATGGTGTATGCAAGACAGGCCCACAGGGGCAATATTATTGTGATTAAAATATGGCTAGGTTGAATTTCTTCACTAGGTTTTCAAAGGCATACAAAATTATGTTTTTATGTATCCAATGCTGTATTCCATGCTGCTTGGTGGATGGTATTTGGACTCAGTTTGAGTTAGTCTATGTTTTGGATGAATTATGCAAAATCCCCAAATCATATGTTTTGTAAACATAAGAAAGGAAGTGATTCCAATGGATAGGAAAAGTTGTTCCAAATTGGAAAAATGGAAAATCAGGGCCAGATGGAAATGTGTTGGAAGGCTTAAAAGCAATAGCATTGTGAACAGTAAGCATGCATCCCCTCTTATGCCTTGAAGTGAAGGAAAACCTTATTACCGATTCCTGGGAACTGACGTAGTGGCCATTGTTGTTGTTGTTCCCTCATTATTCATTATTTCATTAAGTATTTACTATTGAGAACTTACTGTGTGCCATGTCCTGGGATTTCTCAGGAAATCCACATTCTGGTGATTATTCATTATTTCATCAAGTATTTATTATTGAGAACTTACTGTGTGCCATGTGCTGGGATTTTTCAGGAAACCCATATTCTGGTGAATCACAGGAAGATATAGCTAGAAGGAGCCTTTGGTTATATAATTGTACTCCATGACTTCACGAATGGGGAAATTGAGGCCTAACTCCAGTCAATCATATTGTCAGAAATATGCTTCAAGTTCCCTGACTGCATTCCAATGCCCTATTTGCCACCCAACATTGGCACTTAAGGGAGACCCTTGGGCATTCCTTAAATTGCTCATTGTGCAAAGGTGGAGAGAACAAATGAAAGGCCAGATAAGCCATTGGAGATGACCAATGGTGTCACAACTATTTCTTCTTTGGGGGACAGGGTCACTTTTCACTGTCCTTCATATAGCATGTACTGCTCATGTGTTCCTTGGTAGTAAGTGGGAGACAAAGAGGAATTAGGATCCTGGTTCTGTTACTTCTGAGATCTTCACCCATTATAGCTAACAGATAAGAAAACAAAGAACTTTGTGTGTAAAGAGATCTAGATGCCAATCCCCCTTTTAGCAGTTTTTAGTGTTTGTAATTACTTGCCCTTTCCCTTGCAAGTATCAGGTTTTTAATTGTGTGTGCTAATATTTATTAGTGCAATATCATTGCTGTGATGTAGTAGGGGTAAGATGTTGAGCACACTGCACACTGTATATGGTAAGGCCAATAAATGGTAGTTAGCATGGTCATTTGTCTCTGTAAACAGTGACATGTTAAACAAATGATAGTAATGTACTACTGCTGTACATTAGTTAGAGTACATCATAGTCCCTGCCTTCCAGCAGGTGAGATTGACAAATGTATGACTAAAGAGCAGATTATAATGGCATTTTAATAAAAGTACCCAATGTCTTGAAATAAAGGAGCAAGAGAGGCTAATTTAACTTTCTCCTAGTCCCCAGTCATGGGCTATTTCCTATTGAAGATGGAATTGAGTAAGTGTTTTCAATTTTTTTTTAAAAAAAAGGTAATTTAGTGGGTTGAATGTGAGAATTTATTTTAGGCAAAGTGAACAGTTTGGAAAGAGGTTCAATAAATATTGAGTCTTTTTTTCTACCCTAACATTGTTAATATGATAATGTCTGCTATCCTGAGCTAAGGAAGTCAGAGAAAATAATACCTTTTTATTGAAATTTAAATTGGTTGAAGGGGGAGAAAGAAATCAGTGTGTGAGATGTGACTTCCACAGCTGAAAACAGGCACCTGGAAATGTGGTTCTTTTAGAGGTGCAATGTTTTATGATGTTGCTGCTTCTGATAAAAAGAGCAGGGAATAAACAGTATAGAATGTTGATGTTATAAAACATTCCATGTAAACTAACATCAATAGAGATGAATAGGGCTTTAACATAATTAACACCAACCTGTCTCTGTGCTGTCGTTTATTATAGAACAGACAAAAGCAATTCAACAGGCTTTTCCCAAGCAGGCCCACACAATCTTAATTAATGGGTTAATGATTTTAGCAACAACAACAAAAAGGCAAGGTAGTATAAAGTTTTATAAATGCTTTAGAAGCTGCATTCTAAATTGGAGAAAGATATTTTTATGTAACTGGCTGATATGGTTTGGATGTTTGTCCACCCAAATCTCATGTTGAAATGTAATCTCCTGTGTTGGAGTTGGAGCCTGGTAGGAGGTGTTTGGATCATGGGGGCAGATCCTTTGTGAATGGTTTGGCGCCATCCCCTGGATGATGAGAGAGTTCTCACTCTAGTCATTGCAGGAGATTTGGTTGTTTATTAGTGTGGCACCTCCCACAGCTCTCTCTCCTGCTCTTGCTCTGATCATGTGATATGCTGGCTCCCTATTGCCTTCTGCCATGTTTGGAAGCTTCCTGAGGCCTCACTGTAAGCAGGTATCAGCATCAGCATCATGCTTCCTGTACAGCCTGCAGAACTGTGAGGCAGTTAAACCTCTTTTCTTTATAAATTACTCAGCCTCAGGTATTTCTTTATAGCAACACAAGGACAAACTGGGTCAGGGAGTAGAAACCAGAGGTGTTTCTTCCCCTTTCTTGTGCTCTTTTGCCTGAACATTTCTGATGTTTTTTGTGCTTCTTATGACTTGAAAAGGAGTCAGAAGATCTGGGTTTGAGTCCTGCATTTCATTCTCTAGATGTGGGCGACTTTATTTCATTATCTATTTCAATTTTCCCATCACAAATTAAGGAAATTGTGTGAGACGAATATTGGCTTTTCAGCGTAGGTTTGCCAGAATTCGCCAAAGATATAATAAACAAAAGTAGAAAACAACACCCAGTTAAATTTAAATTCAAGTTTACCTGGGCATCTTGGATTTTTTCTGGCAATGCTATACTCCTTTCTCCAATAAGTTTTAAATAGCCTCTGGAATCAAGAATCAAAATGTCAGCTTCTTTCTTTTCTCTAATTAATCTGCATTAGATAATGCACTTTCCAATTCCTCCAACCGTTGTTCCCAGTTAAATTTACTAAAAGTAAAATCCAGGCAATGATCCTATGGAGGAAGAAGTGAACGGAGTTGCTAAAAGTGTTACTCCAAATTCCCTACCCTGGGGAATGTCCATGCTTCTAGGACATGAGGACAACATGCCCTAGAAGTATGAAGAAGAATTGCTGCAAGTGTTACTCCAGTCACCTACCCTGAGGAGTGGAGTGTACAAACTGTTCTGTAAGTATGAGGAAGGGGTCATGGCAGATCACCATATGTCATGCTTCTTAACTCATTTTAACCCACCCTTCAATTCTATGAATTAGCTTTCATTATTGTCACTATCCCATTTTACAGATCAGGAAACTGGGACACAGAAATGAGGTGTCATTTGTCCAAGATCACATAGCCAGTAAAAGACAAAGCTAGCACCTTTACCCAGACTATCGTCTTCAGTGTCTGTGCCCTATTACTTACTACTGGAGAAAATAAAAAATTAAAAGAGGCTGGACGTGGCTCACGCCTGTAATCCCAGCACTTTGGAAGGCTGAGGTGGGTGGATTGCTTGAGGTCAGGAGCTCTCAAGCTGTTAGAGACCAGCCTGGTCAACATGGAGAAATCCTGTCTCTACTAAAAATGTAAAAAAAAAAAAAAAAATTATCCAGATGTGGTGGCAGGTGCCTGTAATCCCAGCTGCTCGGGAGGCTGAGGCAGGAGAATCACTTGAACCTGGGAGGTGGAGGTTGCAGTGAGCCGAGTTTGTGCCACTGCACTCCGGCCTGGGTGACAGAGTAAGACTTTGTCTCTAAAAAAAAAAAAAAAAAAAAGTAAAGAGGACACTGAAAACTGTGTAAGGTTGAAAAGTGAACAAGGCAATTCTATCTACCTTACAGGATATGTGGTACCTATACCCATGGCATATGTATGCATGGTGTTCCATATATATTAGGCCTATTTTATATAGATATTAATATCTCTGGAAGTCAAGACAAGCAGCATTGGGTAGTAGGTTAGTATTTTCTTTAGTATCTTCCTCTTTGTATTCCTTCCATTGTTGGCTTTTCTCTTTTTGTTGTGGCTGTCACATAAAGACCAATTCAATACATCATTTAGCAAACTGTTGCTGAGGGAATATCACATTCCAAGCACTGTTTTAGGTCCGCAAAATACAAACATGTATAGGACAGGATTCTTTAATAATACGGTTGATGATTCACTCTGTGGGGGAGTGGTTGAGGGGAAGAGCAGAAATATCAGGCAACCTTTATTTGGGAAGTGGGGAGGCAAAGAGTGCATGTAACATATTAAAAAGTGTTTGCTAAACAAAGATCTTGTTTTAAAGCACTCTTGGAAAAAGTGTCTCAACAAGGAAAGTAGCAATTAGAATAATAAAAATAAACAATAATAAGAAGAAACTAATATAGTTTGGGAAATAGGGTATATTAGTTGGAATTTAGGTCCAGTTAGGTATAAAATTGACCCAAAGTAACAGTTGTTTATAAAAGATGTGGTAGGTAGAATAAAGTCCCCTTACCCCAAATATGTCCACATCCTAATGTCTGGAACCCATAACCATGTTACCTTACATAGCAAAAGAGGCTTTGCAGATGTGATTGAGTTAAAGATTATAAGACAAAAAAATTACCATGAACTATTTGAGTGGACGAAATGTAATCACAAGAGTCTTTACATGAGAGAGGGAGGAGGTGCAGAGTCAGAAAACAAGATGTGATGTCTGAAGCAGAGGTTGCTGTAATGCAAGGAAGAGGCTATGACCTAAGGAATGTGGGTGACTTCTATACACTGGAAAAAGCAGGGAAACAGATTCTTCCCTAGGGCCTCCAGAAAGAATGCAGTCCTGCACCTTGAATTTTGGACTTCTGACCTCCAAAACTGTTTGAAAATAAATTCAAGTTGTTTTAAGCTGCTAATATTGTGGTAATTTGTTACAGGAGCAATAGAAAAAATAGAAAATAGAATACACTAGATAAAGTATTTCTCCCTCACACACGAATCTAGCGGTAGGTGGTCCTGGGCTGGTGTGAGAGTTTCGCTCCACCAGTTGCCAAGAATGTTGGCTGTTTATGTCTTATTAATCTCTCCTCCTAAAGGTGTTGCTCTCATCTGTGGTCCAAATGTCCCACAACCACACACATGATTCAGACAGCTGTATGGAAGAAAAATGAAAAATGAAAGAAAGATAATGTCTCTTTAGGAAATCTCTTTAGGAAATGCGTTTCAAAAATCACGCACATCACTTCTCACACATTTTTGACCAGAACTTTATCACATGACCATGCCGTAAGTGAGGCTGGGAAATTTAGTCTTTGGGTACCTTTTTACCAAACTAAAAGCCAGGTTCTCTATTACTACAGAAAAAAAGGAGAATGGCTATTGAAAACAACTAAGCAGAGTCATTATTCATTTTTTTATTTTTTTTAATTTCTTGAGACAGGGTCTCACACTTTCACTCAGGCGGGAGGCTCACTGCAACTTCTGCCTCTCAGGCTCAAGCAATCCTCCCACTTCAGCCTCCTGAGTAGCTGGGACAGCAGGTACATGCCACCATGCCCAGCTAATTTTTGTATTTTTTGTAAAGATGGGATTTTGTCATGTTGCCTGGGTAGGTCTTAAACACCTGAGCTCAAGCAATCTGCCTTTCTCAAAGTGCTGGGATTATAGATATGAGCCACTGAACCCAGTATACTCCTATTTTTTTTTTTTTCTTTTTGAGACAGAGTCTCACTCTGTCGCCCAGGCTGGAGTGCAGTGGCGCAATATCGGCTCTCTGCAAGCTCCGCCTCCTGGGTTTGTGCCATTCTCCTGCCTCAACCTCCCAAGTAACTGGGACTATAGGCACTCGCCACCACACCTGGCTAATTTTTTGTGTTTTTAGTAGGGACGGGGTTTCACCGTGTTAGCCAGGATGGTCTTGATCTCCTGACCTTGTGATCCGCCCGTCTTGGCCTGCCGAAGTGCTGGGATTACAGATGTAAGCCACCGCACCTGGCCTACTCCTCTTAATAAAAGAAAAAAGGTATAAAGTAATTTATGCCATAGATTATTAATGATACCAACAAAGCTTGTAGAGGACTAAGAGAGATAAAAGATACATGGAAGCATTGTCTGCTAGAGGAAAAGAAATAGATATTTACTTTTAAAATATTGATGGTTTAAGTGTAGCTATGTGTCTTAATAACTTAAGATAACCCCAAGATATTAAAAGTAGAATGCATAACTTCTAAGCAACGAGAAGGAAATTTGATCTATCTAATGAAAGTTGAGAGGAAAAAAGGGGACAAATAAAAGTTTTGTAAATGGAAACACAAAATGTGGTAGAAATAATTTCTAACAAAGGAGGAATTACAAAAAATATAAATGAATTATTTCACAAATCAAAATCAAAAGCAGATCCTTTCAGACTGGATTAAAAACAAGATCCACACTTATGTTATCTGCATAAGCTGCATTTAAACAAAAGCTTACAGAAAGATTAAAAATAAGGATATAAAATGACATCAGATGAATATGATCAGATAGCAAATTAAAATAGCAGTTTCAAAATTGGCTCCATTAGAAATGGAGATAAGTTATTACTGTCAAAAATCGTAGATTGAATATATTGGCAACATAAGCAATATATCAATGTACGTTATGTTTTAAATACATAAAGCAAGAATGACAGAACTGTGGTGAAATAAAGGCAAATGAATAGCTGAGTTAGAGAGTCTTTAAAAACTGTTAGTGTAAACAGATAAAAAAGAAAAAGCAAGGACATAAAAGATATAAACAAGAACATTTAGAAGGAAATCTGGTGCTTTAAATAAATCTTTAAGAATAACAATTAAATACATTTTCCACTGAAGAAGCTAAGGTGAAAGCTCTCTACAACAATTACACAACACTGATGAAAGAAATCAGAGATGACACAAACAAATGGAAAAACATTCCATGCTCATGTATAAGAAGAATCAATATTGTTAAAATAGCTTTACTTCCCAAAGCAATTTACAGAATCGATGCTTTTTCTATCAAACTACGAATGTCATTTTTCACCGAATTAGAAAAGAAACTATTCTAAAATTTGTGTGGAACCAAAAAAGAGCCTGAATAGACAAAGCAATCCTAAGCAAAAAGAACAAAGCTGGAGGCATCACACTATCAAACTTCAAACTATATTACAAGGCTATGGTAACCAAACAGCATGGTACTGGTATAAAAACAGACACACAGACCAATGGAACAGGGTTGAGAACCCAGAAATAAAGCCACACACCTACAACCATGATATTTGACAAAGATCAACAATAACAATCAATAAGGAAAGGACTTCTTACTTAATAAATGGTACTGGGATAACTGGCTAGTCATATGCAGAAGATTAAAACTGAACCCCTACCTTTCACCATACGCAAAAATTAACTCAAGATGGATTAAAGACTTAAATGTAAGACCTCAAACTGTAAAAACCTAGAAGCAAAGCTAGAAAATATCATTCTGTACATCACCTTGGAAAATAATCTATGACTAAGTCCCCAAAAACAATTGCAACAAAAACAAAAATTGACAAATGTGACCTAATTAAGCTAAAGAGCTTCTGCACAGCAAAACAAACTGTTAATAAACAGACATCATACAGAATGGGAGAAAATATTGGCAAACTATGCATCTGACATATGTCTACTATCTAGAATCTATAAGGAACTTAATCCAGCAAGCAAAAACCAAGTAATCCCATTAAAATGGGCAAATGACATGAATAGACACTTCTCAAAATAAGACATACATGTGACCAACAAATATATTAAAAAGTACAACATCACTATTCATTAGAGTGAATCAAAAACTACAATGAGATACCAACTCATACCAGTCAGAATGGTCATTATTAAAAAGTCAAAAAATAACAGATGTTAGAGAAGTTGCAGAGAAAAGGAAACACTTATACACTATTAGTGGGAATGTAAATTAGTGCATCTAGTGTAGAAAGTGGTTTTGAGGTTTCTCAAAGAACTTAAAACAGAACTACCATTCTACCCAGCAATCCCCTTACTGGGTCTTTACCCAGAGGAAAGTAAATTGTTCTACCAAAAAGAAAAATGCACTTGTATGTTCATTGAAGCACTATTCACAATAGTGAAGACATGGAATCAATCTAGATGCCCATTACTAGTGGATTGGATAAAGAAAATGTGGTCTGTATACACCATGGAATATTATGCACCTATGAAAAAGAACAAAATCATGTCCTTTGCAGCAACATGGATGGTCATTATCTTAAGTGAATTAATGAAGGAACAGAAAAACACATACTGCATGTTCTCATTTATAAGTGGGAGCTAAACATTGAGTACACACAGATACAAAGATGGGAACAATAAACACTGAGGACCATGAAAGAGAGGAGGGTAGAATGGGGCGAGGGTTGAGAAACTACTATTGTAAAACTAGTACCGTTGGGTACTATGCTCACTACTTGGGTGACAGGATCATTTGTACACCAAATCTCAGTGTCATGCAATTTACACATGCAAGAAAACTGCACATGTACCCCATGAACCTAAAATAAAAATTACAAAAACCCCACAAATATATGTAAAAAGTTAAGGGAATGGACCCCCATGAAGTTGAGATAACTTATAGGAGATAAGGATGTTATAATTGCTTGTATATGTAAAAATATAAAAAGAGCAACAACATAATAGTATCCCAGACAGGAGGAATAATAAAATAATAAAGAAAACATAAAATTCAAGAAATAAGAAATAATAACACTATATGCATGAAAACAAACAAATAAGTTTGAATTCTTTGGAAAGATGAGTAACATATACAGATATCTGGTAATACTGATAACAAAAAGTTGAAAATTAGCAAAATATAGAATAAAAAGGGTGACGTAAATTTAGATGCAATGTACAGATGGATAATTATAGATGTAATGAAGATTATAAAGACAATAAATACTATTAATGAGATCTATAAACTAATAAAACTAAACGAAACCAAATAATTTTTTTAAATTCCAGAATCAGCAGAAGAAGAAATAAAAAATTTGAAAGTCTAAAAATCATAAGATAAACTGAAATAGTTATCAAAAAAGTCCCCATTCTTAGTCCTACTCCTCCCCCACCAAAATCCCAGGCCCAAATGATTTATAAGTGACTTCTAAAAAACAAAACAAAACAAACATTTTTAAAAACAAATCACCCTTTCCTCATACAAGTTGTCCTAGATAATAGAATAATAGAAAAGGCCAAAGTGCCTTAACCATTCTTTGATACTCATGAAACAGTAATTATTTTTACTTGATAAAAATATTGTCTCTAAAAATTACAGAACAAATTTATTTATAAATTTATATGTAAAAATTCTAAGAAAATCATTAGATCACACACTAAAATATTATTTGAGAAAAGAAAAACATCATGATGAACATGTACGATTTACCTCAGTAACATAAGGAGGATTTCATATCAGAAACTCTATCAATGTAGCAGTATTAATTTACTAGGGAAACAAATCATATGTTTAGCTCAATATAAGTAGAAAAATTAAATAAAATTTAATTTCTGCTTATAATACAACTTTTCACAAAATCAGGCATAAATGAGAGCCTCATTAACTAGTTAAAGGCTATATATGAAAAACTTTCAGCAAGTATTTTTTAAAGAAGAAACTTATGGTATATTTAATATTAGACAAGAAAGCATTTTGTCACCACTACTAGTTAACCTAGTACTAGAAGGACATAACCAATATAATAAAACAAGAAATACAATGAGATATCACTATTGGAAGATGAAAGAGTTTCAGATGATTTAATCATTTATGGAAACTAACAGTCTTCTACACTATTTTGTATAGAACTAGTAAGAGCATTTCTGGATAAAATATATGAAAACAATCAACAATATTTCTACCATGTAGTAAATTAGTAAAATATATCCATCAAGTATAATATGCCAGCAAAACTTTAAGATATAAATATATTAACCTAATAAGAAGTCTAAAGATTTTTTTGGAGAAATTACCATGTCTATCAAAAGGTACACATGATCTGAATGAATACAGAGATAAACCATGTTCATGGATGGGGCAACTTAACATTTTAAAGATGTCAAATTTCCCCAAATTTGGGACACATTTAAAGCAGTGTGTAGAGGGAAATTTATAGCACTAAATGCCTACAAGAAAAAGCAGGAAAGATCTAAAATTGACATCCTAACATCACAATTAAAAGAACTAGAGAAGCAAGAGCAAACACATTCAAAAGCTAGCAGAAGGCAAGAAATAACTAAGATCAGAGCAGAACTGAAGGAGATAGAGACACAAAAAACCCTTCAAAAAAATCAATGAATCCAGGAGCTGGTTTTTTGAAAAGATCAACAAAATTGATAGACTGCTAGCAAGACTAATAGAGAAAAAAGAGAGAAGAATCAAATAGATGCAATAAAAAATGATAAAGGGGATATCACCACTGACCCCAGGGAAATACAAACTACCATCACAGAATACTGTAAACACCTCTACACAAATAAACTAGAAAACCTAGAAGAAATGGATAAATTCCTGGACACGTACACTCTCCGAAGACTAAACCAGGAAGAAGTTGAATCCCTGAATAGACCAGCAGTAGGCTCTGAAATTGAGTCAATAATTAATAGCCTATCAACCAAAAAAAGTCCAGGACCAGATGGATTCACAGCTGAATTCTACCAGAGGTACAAGGAGGAGCTGGTACCATTCCTTCTGAAACTATTCCAATCAATAGAAAAAGAGAGAATCCTCCCTAACTCATTTTATGAGGCCAACATCATCCTGATACCAAAGCCTGGCAGAGACACAAGAAAAAAGAGAATTTTAGACCAATATCCCTGATGAACATCAATGCAAAAATCCTCAATAAAATACTGGCAAACCGAATACAGCAGCATATCAAAAAGCTTATCCACCATGATCAAGTGGGCTTCACCCCTGGGATGCAGGGCTGGTTCAACATATGCAAATCAATAAAAGTAATCCAGAATATAAACACAACCACAGACAAAAACCACATGATTATCTCAATAGATGCAGAAAAGGCCTCTGACAAAATTCAACAGCCCTTCATGCTAAAAACTCTCAATAAATTCAGTATTGATGGAACATATCTCAAAATAATAAAAGTTATTTATGACAAACCCACAGCCAATATCATACTGAAAGGGCAAAAACTGGAAGCATTCCCCTTAAAAACTGGCACAAGACAGGGATGCCCTCTCTCACCACTCCTATTCAACATAGTGTTGGAAGTTCTGGCCAGGGCAATCAGGCAAGAGGAAGAAATAAAGGGTATTCAATTAGGAAAAGAAGTCAAATTGTCCCTGTTTACAGATGATATGATTGTCTATTTAGAAAACCCCATCGTCTCAGCCCCAAATCTCCTCAAGCTGATAAGCAACTTCAGCAAAGTCTCAGGATACAAAATCAATGTGCAAAAATCACAAGCATTCTTATACACCAATAACAGACAAACAGAGAGCCAAATCATGAATGAACTCCCATTCACAATTGCTTCAAAGAGAATAAAATACCTAGGAATCCAACTTACAAGGGATGTTAAGGACCTCTTCAAGGAGAACTACAAACCACTGCTCAACGAAATACAAGAGGATACAAACAAATGGAAGAACATTCCATGCTCATGGATTGGAAGAATCAATATCGTGGAAATGGCCATACTGCTCAAGGTAATTTATAGATTCAATGCCATCCCCATGAAGCTACCAATGACTTTCTTCACAGAATTGGAAAAAACTACTTTAAAGTTCATATGGAACCAAAAAAGAGCCTGCATTGCCAAGACAATCCTAAGTCAAAAGAACAAAGCTGGAGGCATTACGCTACCTGACTTCAAACTATACCACAAGGCTACGGTAACCAAAACAGCATGGTACTGGTACCAAAACAGAGATATAGACCAATGGAACAGAGCAGAGCCCTCAGAAATAATACCCACATCTACAACCATCTGATCTTTGACAAACCTGACAAAAACAAGAAATGGGGAAAGGATTCCCTATTTAATAAATGATGCTGGGAAAACTGGCTAGCCATAAGTAGAAAGCTGAAACTGGATCCCTTCCTTACTCCTTATACAAAAATCAATTCAAGATGGATTAGAGACTTAAAAAGTTAGACTTAAAACCATAAAAACTCTAGAAGAAAACCTAGGCAGTACCTTTCAGGACATAGGCATGGGCAAGGACTTCATGTCTAAAACACCAAAAGCAATGACAACAAAAGCCAAAATTGACAAATGGGATCTAATTAAACTAAAGAGCTCTGTACGGCAAAATAAACTACCATCAGAGTGGACAGGCAGCCTACAGAATGGGAGAAAATTTTTGCAATCTACTCATCTGACAAAGGGCTAATATCCAGAACCTACAAAGAACTCAAACAAATTTACAAGAAAAAAACAACCCCATCAAAAAGTGGTCAAAAGATATGAACAGACACTTCTCACAAGAAGACATTCATGCAGCCAACAGACACATGAAAACATGCTCATCATCACCAGTCATCAGAGAAATGCAAATCGAAACCACAATGAGATACCATCTCACACCAGTTAGAATGGTAATCATTAAAAAGTCAGGAAACAACAGGTGCTGGAGAGGATGTGGAGAAATAGGCACACTTTTACACTGTTGGTGGGACTGTAAACTAGTTCAACCATTGTGGAAGACAGTGTGGTGATTCCTCAAGGATCTAGAATGAGAAATACCATTTGACCCAGTCATCCCGTTACTGGGGATATACCCAAAGGATTATAAGTCATGCTACTATAAAGACATATGCACACGTATGTTTACTGTGGCACTATTCACAATAGCAAATACTTGGAATAAACCCAAATGTCCATCAGTGACAGAGTGGATTAAGAAAATGTGGCACATATATACCATGGAATACTATGCAGCCATAAAAAAGGATGAGTTTGTGTGCTTTGTAGGGACATGGATGCAGCTGGAAATCATCATTCTCAGCAAACTATCGCAAGAACAGAAAACCAAACACCGCATGTTCTCACTCATAGGTGGGAATTGAACAATGAGAACACTTGGACACAGGAAGGGGAACATCACACACCAGGGCCTGTTGTGGGGTGGGGGGAGCGGGGAGGGATAGCATTAGGAGATATACCTAATGTAAATGAGGAGTTGATGGGTGCAGCACACCAACATGGCACATGTATACATATGTAACAAACCTGCACATTGTGCACATGTACCCTAGAACATAAAGTACAATAAAAAAAGAAAAAAGATGTCAAATTTTCCCAAATTAAATAAAAAATTCATAAAATTCCAATCAAAACGTATACAGAGAAACTTAAAAATATTAGGTCTAAAATATATTTTGAAAAACAAAAGTCCATAAGTAAATGATAATTTTGGAAGAGCAAAAAGGAATACCTTCCCTACCCTATATTATTATATAACCATAAAAGAAAAAAAAATAGCCTGCCACATGAACAGACAAGTAAAACAATGGGATAAAGAGCCATAAACAGTTCCATATGGAATATGGTATAAAATTAAGGTGATTATCTTAATTTGCCTGTGAAAATTTTACTGCATTTATGCCTGTTGGCCTAGCAAAATTAAAAATAATGTCCTCTTTTACTTTTCAGTTTGGAATATATTGTGTGATGTCTTCATATATAACCAATTGATATAATAAAGCAATGGAGGAAAGATAGGCTTTTTAAAACCATATAGTATCGGCAAGACTGGCTTGTTAAATGGAGAAAAGTAAAATTTGATAAAATTTTGAGTTAAACATTAATATGTGAAATGTAAAGATAATGTAAAGACAAACTGGTGAGAAAATATTGGAACGCACTTTGGCAACTTTGGGGTGGGGAATGATTTCTGGAACAATACTTCCAAAGTTAAAAGTATAATGGGTAAAAAAAGAATGGAGATCTGTTACGTAATAATTAGGAATTTCTGTTCATTGAAGGACACTGTAGATAAAAGTAACAGATGGGAGACAGACTGGGGGAAGACAATTACAACATTTAAAACTGACAAGGGATTAATATCTAGAATAATTAAGCAATTCCTGCAAATCAACAAAGAAAAGAGAGTAATTGGCCAAAAAAAAAAAAAAAATGAATAGACAATTCACAGAAGGGTAAACCCAAATTACTTACATGCTCATGAAGAGATCCCCAACATCATAAGTAATGAGAGAGCTATAAATTAAAACCACAATGAGACTCATTTTACACCCATTAGATTGGTAACAACAAGAAAGTCAGATGGTATCATTGTTGGCATAGATGTGAAAAAATGAGAATATTCATGCACTGCTGGTAGGAGTGGAAACCAGTGAGCCATTCTGGAGGGATATATATGTATATGTATATGTATATGTATATGTATATGTATATGTATATGTATATATGTATACCCCTTGACCCAGAGATTCTCCGAGGGAAAGCTAAGCAGAGTCACATGTGACATATACAAGGATATAGCTATCTAGATGTAATAGCATTGCCGTTTTGGTAGGGAGGTGTTGCTCTATGGAAATGTTCAGAAAGAAATGGAGCACAGTGAACCCAGAGCTGGCTCTCTGTAGGCTTATATTCTTTGCTGAATCTTCAGTAAGAAGAAAGCAAAGGTTACTCCCATTCCACCCCAGTCCTAGGGCATTGTCATGGCCCAGATACACCCTTGTTCCTGGCACTGTCCAAACTTTCAGGGCCCTGTTGTGAAATTCTCTGGGAAGTTAAATACATGAATGGTGTTAGAAATTCAGTGGAGCATTTTAAAAAATGAGGGTTACCACAAGATGAGGGCAATGTTTAACTGAAATGGGAAAATGATACAATATAGGTTTCAGTGACAGCTAAATAACAGAAATCCATGACATCACTGAGTGCAGACACTTAGAGGCCCCAAGAGAAATTTGGAGACCCCTTTAGATCTTTCCTTCTGTGTAGCAAAAAGAAAGCAATTTCGTAAGGGAACATGACAGTGAACATTTCTATTGAAAACCACAAAGTTTTTACAAGTTTAGCAGAAGTCTAGTTTTGAAGATCAAATCATGAAGAGAGAATGTACACTTGTTTTCCTGTCATTTTCTGAAAGCCAGAAAAATAGGTGAAGCTTGTCTTGATTCAGATTGTACCTTGGAAAGGAGATCATTCTGATATGTTCTTCTCACTCTTAAGTTTTTTTTTTTTTTTTTTTTTTTTTGACTTTTCAAAGAACAACAGAACATTAGAGCTAGAAGTAACCTCTAAAGTTAAGTAACACAGCTCCAGTCTGCTATGGAATTCTTCCTACAAACATGCATTTCCTAATATGTAAAACCTCAAGAATCTACTGGAACCAGACCATTGATCCATTACTTTAAGATACATTAGTCCATCCTCCAGCGAGTTATGTAAGCTTTTTCTATAGAGGCTATGCCTGGAAAGCTGCTTCCCTGACACTGTAGCACCAGGTTATAACTCTTGGACCTCGCCTGCCTCCACTAAACTCCAAAGTTGGGGGTTACATTTTTTATAAGTCTTGTTTTCTCTTGAGTGGCCTCATTGTGGTAGATGAAAGAAATGAATTTTAATGAAAGTGACTTAATTTTAATGAAAATTAAATAGATTTTCATGACCCCTTAGACATTGAAGAAAACAGCGAAATATTGAACTTCTCTCCCCTCTCTAACCACTCTCCTAGTTATTTTCAGGTACTCCCAGAGGTATACATGATGGACAAACAAGCCTCCTCAGTTTGGCTTGCCAAAGTGTTTGTTTCCCTGGTAGTTTAATCACTGTTGCTGCTGGTGGTATTCCCCATGGATGGTGCCAAGAGAGTTATAGCAAGGGTTCTGTCTTCTCTTGCTCTCAAAATACCACTTCAGGCCATTCCTTGGCTTCCTGCTGTGGCTATTGGCATCTCTCAGTGGGAGCACAGTGCCATTCTGTCCACCATTAAGAGCACTGCTGTGCTTGCCTGCTAAGCTGGTATCAATCCCTGATACTGGTGCTACTTCTGGTCATATCTTCTGCAATGGAAAGAATCTCTTTCTCCCAATCTTGTACCATTGTCTGTTACACTGGTCCCACAGTGGTATGACCCTTACTCTCAAAGTCTTAAAGAAACAATGGGTAAAACATTCCATCCAGGTTGTTTTCTTTTCCCACAATTTGGGCACAAGTCCTTAGGGACTGAGCCACGTGATGAGTCAAAGGGTGGTCCTCAGTGTCAGTCTTCCTCTCTTGCTCAGAGGTACTTTTCAGGCATCTCTGTCTGGGCTTTGGCTGCTATTCCTTAGATTGACTTACTTCCCAGGAGGCTCCTCAAGCCTGTTCAGCTCTGGTCGCCCCTCCACAGTCTTCTGGTCTTTCCCTGACTTGTTTCCAGTTTAGGCTGAGAGCAGCTGCAGCTGGAACCAGGGCGCCTTTGCACTTTATCCTGGATAACATCACAGCTCTAGATTTGGTGGAAGAAAACAGAATCAGGGAACTCTTGAGCCACAGTCATTTCAGGACGTTGCCAGGCTCCTCTACTTCCTCTTTCCTTATTCCTCCCAAGTCTTTGCTTCCTCCTTGCTACGTTGGAAGAACCCACCTCCCCCTAGAAATAGGATCATTTTATAAGCTGGATTCTCATGTAGCATGGTCATTGCATTCCTTAAACTCACCTCTAGGCCCCAAATGAGAAACTAAAAGCTGCTTGAGTTATTCAAGTAAGAGGAAAAATATAGTATTGCAACTAAGAATTTGAACTTTGAAATCAGAGAGTCTCGGGTTCAAATCCCGGCTCTTCCCTTTCTGGCTGTATGCTTTGGGCAGATTATTTAACAACTCTGAGCCTCAGTTTTCTTATTTGTAAAATGAGAGTAACAATAGCACGTACTTCACAGGACTATTGTGATTAAGTAAGCACTCAATGTGTGGGAGATATTATTGTTTCTAATTAGGGAGCAAAGCAAAACTGCACACGGGGCATGGGCAAGGCACTCAAGGCATCCCTTCTCATCCCCTGTGGGGAGGTGGAAACAAGCTTCCTAGTCTCAGCCCTTTAGTCAGATGCCAGCAATTTTCTGCCATGTTACCTGGTGATGGGGCCCTCTGGTGGCAGGAGAGAATGTAATTTCGCTTTGAGAGACCAGCTTGCCCTTAGATCTGCTTTCAAGTGGAGGTGAAGGGTTGGGGAAAACCCCAGCAGATTCTGAAACTGCCATGCACAAAGGCCTCAGACTCACATGCTGAGCTGTCCCTGTTGCTGCAGAACTGTTTATTTCCTTAGGATGTTGAATGCTCTCAAAATACCACCTCAGGCCATTGCTTGAGCCTCACCTAATAATTTGGATTCTGATATGAAAATCAACTTCCCTACCTCCAGCCTTAAGATGCTTCTGCATTGTTAATGCCAATGTTAGAGGCTTGTTTCTGAATCACTGGGGAGCTCTGTAAACACATGTTGATGGGAACTGACCTATCTTCTTAAGGGTAAGTCCTTAAGAAGCCCTAAGCACTGAACAATAAAAAAATCTTCCTTTTTAGAAATTAAAAAAAATCTGAAATTATAAAATAAATATTAAAAAGTCAAAGAAAGATAAACTTTTACCCATAATGACAACCTCATGTCTTTTTTTGAATTATCAAGAATAAATTTCTTTTCCAATTTCACCCTTTTTGTTTAATTTTATTTTTCTAGTATCTTACCTTGTGTTTTATCCCTCTTTGGGTCATCCATATCTGCTAGGTGTATAATAAGCTTTACGTCAGAGGTGAGTAAAATACTGATAACATTTTCTATCTATAAGATGTTTAATAATTTATAGATTACTTAGGTATCTGTTATGTTTCAAAAATCTCATACCAATCCTGGTTAATTATGGATTTTCAAGAAATACTTTTTGAATGAAGAGGAAGGAGGAAGACATTGTATCTTCAGATGAACACATAGAGTCCTGGAGAGGTTGTGTGCATCACTGGGCTAGCAGGGGTCAGAGTTGACTTAGCAACCCAGCTCTTCTCACTGCTTCTCTATATTGTATCTCAGCTGCTTGAGGCATACTTGATGATCTCCTCATGAAAATGAACTCAATCAGGCTTGAAGAAAAGCATGCTACACAATGGAAAGCTAAATAGTTTCTTTGGGCATTGAGATCAATCATCATATAACAACATGTAATCTGCTAAGGCTGGGAGGAATCTTATTTTATGGATGAGGAAACTGAGGTCCATAGGAAGGAAGAGCTACAAGCAGGAGGCTGCATGGTGGCTCACCAGAAGAGCTGGCAAGGAAACCCTGGTCTTAACTGAAAGACCTGCATAAAGGAGACAGCTGAAACAAGCTAGAGTAAGCCCAGTGCCTGTTACCGTTTGTAACCGGAGACAATGACCACACTGTTCACCCATTGTTTATTCTCCAAATATTTTGTAAAGCAAAGGAGACCACTATGGGATCTGCTAACTATAAGGCCTTTCTACTTTCACCTGGTTTCACAAGGTCACAATTAAATGGGCCCTGTTTAAAAAATAGAAGGAAAACTATATATAGATTGAATCCAAACTGAAAGATAAATCTAAAGCACAAAATATTGGCTTGAACATAGGGCCTCATGGTGCCTGAATTTTCATAAACATAAAATTCTTTCTTTGGGGAAGCAACATGATGGGGATACAGATTAAAGAGTACAGTTTAAAGGGTATTGCGAAGACCCTGAGACTTGGAATGAGGAGTGTCAGATTGTGGAGATGCTTTCAACACTTCCACTGACTTTCTCTGTGACCTTGTGCAAGAAGTTTCTTTCTTAGCCTCAGTTTTTCCATTCACAAAAATGACAAGGTTGGACTGCATATCATGCAGGCCCTTTATGGGATTCGACCTCCTGTGACATTAAGTGCTCCCTTTATTTTTCATATTTTCACCCCTGATGGAAGAACAATTTGTTGACTTACTAAGAAGCAGACTGTCATAAAAGCCAATCGTCTGCTTAACTCCATTACAATTTTTTGGGCGACAACTGCCTTTAGAGACTGGCTTGTATATATTGACAGCATGCCATTCACCACCTCAATTTAGGCACTGCAATGGCACTGGAATTCTATGACACCCACTCTTGAATTGAAGGAGGGCACGGTGACATTGGCATTTCTGCTTGGGGCTAGTGGTTGAATCACTGTTTAAAACTAGTAGTTGGGTTGTGATCCAAAGCTTATTGGAGCCAAAAGTTTCCACAAGGATGTCATTAAGAGAGTGACTTTTATTCCCAGAGAAGAAAGCTGGGTCTCTCGAGACGATGAAGTCTATGAATAACGAGTGCCATCTACAGCATTTGAGCAATACCCAGTAGTGAGACTAAGACAAAATAACTTCATTTTTTTTCATGTCTTATTTTTCCATCTAATGATCCAGTATCAATGTTTTGCTGGTGTCTGTGTCTCCTACAATAGTAGGCACAAGGTAGATATTTAGTAAATTCTTAATAAATAAATGAATATATAAACATTACTCTCCCAAGTTAGTTCATCTCCTCAAAGAATAGTAGAGAGAGAGAGAGAGAGAAGACCTGCAAGTAAATAAATAAATACAAGGCAGATTGTCAGAAAGAGACAAGTTAAGTATCACAGGGACTTCAGAGCTGGAGAGGTTAGATGGAGCATCATGAAAAACAAAAAAAAAAATGTGGTCGGGTACGGTGGCTCATGCCTATAATCCCAGCACTTTGGGAGGCTGAGGTGAGTGGATCTCCTGAGGTCAGGACTTCGAGACCAACCTGGCCAATACGGCGAAACCCTGTCTCTACTAAAAATACAAAAGTTAGCAGGGCGTGGTGGTAGGCGCCTGTAATCCCAGCTACTCGGGAGGCTGAGGCAGGAGAATCGCTTGAACCTGGGAGATGGAGGTTGCAGTGAGCTGAGATCATGCCATTGCACTCCAGCCTGGGTGACAAGAGCAAAACTCCGTCTCAAAAAAAAAAAAAAAAAAAAAAAAAAAAAATATATATATATATATATATATAGTGAGCTGAGCTTTGAAGGACAGTTCTGTTTTTAATATATAAGGATAGCAAAGAATAGAAAGAGGATACTAAGGTTAAGAAGAGCATAAGCAAGGGCAAAGGGGAGCTATGTAGTACAGCAAAGAGCAATGGCCTAGGTTGCATGAGGCAGGGAAGAAGTTTGAAAAGGTAGTTGGTGGTCTTCTTTTTTTTTTTTTTTTTTTTTTTTTTTTT